>NW_021681044.1:57867-83827 GCF_001412515.2 Diachasma alloeum
GCATTCGACTTACATTCACTGCTCTGCTTTCAGTCGTAAAGTATTTTGTATGTAGTTAAAAGTAATGCCGCACTGAATTTAAGACGTTGGATTAAATTCTTTATTTAAATGAATAAAATAATTAAAAATGTCACAAGACTTGGGATTTCAGAAAATAATTTAGTCACGAAAGACTAAAATGGAAATTAAATAGTCATCCAACACTATATGAAAATTAAAGGTCGCGGAAAACCCAAAATATCGCCTTAATAGGTCGATAATAAAATTGGAACCGTGTCCAAAAGAAACTGGAGTATATTAACTCTCAGATATGAGCTACTACTACTACTGTAGCGATGATTACAAAATGCAATCGGAACTGTAACTGTCGTGCTGCTATCGCGCACAAGTTTTTATAGTTTATCTAGGAGGGTGTGTCCTCAGAATGCATAGGGAAATTTCGGGGACCAATTACAAATGACTCTAGCCGAAATTTCCCACTCCAGTGGTTTGAAATCTCCTTGTTTCGAGATCAACTCCATCTCTCTACATGAAGATGTTTTTGGGGTGTAGGCGGTCTTTTCTATTCCCCAACAACCAATGAAAATTGTTTTAGGAATGCCCATATATTCCCTCCACAATTCTCTTTTATCTCTTATTTTCAACTTAGCGTTAACATCTTTTGTTATTTAATTTGTAAGGATATTTTCCCGGGTTGTTCACCCAGGAAAAATCCAAACTACTTTTTAGCCGTCTCTATCGCTTACTCTATTTTTATATCAAATATTTGTCGTGGGAGTTACAAAATTTGGACCCACGCTTAGAATTTGTTATCAACAGTTTTCCGGTTCAAGAGTCCAGTGTTTATTGAAATTTATGGTCACACGTGGAAAGTGCATGACTAAGGAGACGAGACTAGACTCAAATGTTTACAGTGCATCTGATATTGCACAGCTGATATCTCCTTAATCTAGGAGAAACTCGACGTTGGGAACATTTTTATCGTTCACAGATGTGTGCAGCCGAAATATTCCTAACATCGAGGGGGTCACTTTCCCCGGTCACAGAAGATAATTTGGGTTTCAAAAGTCGCTTCTATCACTGAGATAATTGAATGACGACGTAAGAAAATAAATTTAAATGAATTTTCTGATGGATGTCACACTTCCTAATTTCAATATAATTCCTACCAAAATTATTGATCTTCTTACTGGGGCTTCAACATGGACTTCAGGGAGCCATAAATGAAGAATATATATAGGTATTTTAATCATAAAAGCTAAATTTAGTATTTAAAATCTAATTAAATTATTTAAGGCCCTTAAATTTTTTATTCATAAAATATTTATTATAATGGAGTTTATATGTGTGTATAAATATATGATTATTATTAATAATGGGAGGGAGCCAAATAATGTGTAAAATAATATATATATTCTAGCTTGGATTGGGTCAATTTGGAATCCTCATCCTATAATAATGAAAATAATGGGGATTAGCCTTGTGTCAAAGAAGATATAAAAAATTATCATGTTTATGTATATAAAAGTTCAAATTTAAATGATTATTATAAAAATTATTAAATTATATAATAATAATTTTTAATTTATATTAAAAGAATGAATTGATAATGGTTTAATTCATAAGGTTAATAAAATAGAAGACAATCTTACAGTGTCTAATCCAAGTATATAATTAATTCTGGATCAATAATAGTTTAAAAAATATAATCTATTTATAAATATAAATGAATAAATAAATATAAAATTAATAATTAAAAAATTTCATAAATATTTACTAATTATTGGGAATAAAGTTAATGATAGGGTAAATAAAATTAATTTTATCATTTTAATAAACTTAGTTGGGTAACATAATCATTACCTGAATTTCGAATTATATAAACTATAATTGATAGTCCCATAACTCTCTCACAGATATAATTCCAATAAAAAATGTAATAATATAAAAATTTATATTTAAATTCAATAAAGTTATACATAGTCTTATTAAAAGGTTAATCAACATAAATTCTAGTCTAATTAAAGCTAGTAATAAATGTCGATAGAAAGATATGAATAAAAAAGATGAAATGATTATTAAAAAAATATTTATATTTATTCAAATTAGCTAAATAGTTGAAACTAAAATATTAATTTTGTAAATTAAAGATATTTAATAATTTTAGCTTTCAAAAAAATAAAAATATATTATAATTTCAATCTCCAAAATTGATGTTTTGATTTAAACTATGTTTTGAATGAAAAATTTTGATATAAATATTTTTATTTCGTTAGTAACGGTAAGGGATTTAATTTTAATAATAATTTTAATTATCCCAACAAATATATATAATTTACATCCTTTATCTTTTGTAATTTTATTAATTTTATACACAATTGTGTTGAGATTTAAATTAAGGATTTTAATTAATAGGTATTGGTATTCATATATTATATTTTTAGTTATAATTGGGGGGTTAATAATTCAATTTTTGTATTTTACTAGATTAATTAATAATCAAATATTTTATTTTAATCAGAAGTATTTTTTTTTGACTTAAATTTATTTTGATAATTTTAATACTTTTAATAATTTTATATTTTAATAACTATTATAATTTTTTATTTATAAACTTTTTTGAAATTAATAATTTACATAATTTTGTAAATCAAATTTTAATTCTATATAAAAATACAATAATACATTATATTTTAGATATAAATATATATATCGTTATATATTCATTTTTTACAATAGTTTGTTCAGTTGTGGTTTGTATAAAGGTTAATATTCCTTTACGACAAATTTTAAAATCTAATTGATGAATAAAACAATTATGAAAAAAAATAAAATTTTAGAGATTTTAAATAATTCTTTGGTGAATTTGCCTTCACCGGTAAATCTTAGGGTTTGATGAAATTTTGGGTCTTTATTAGGTTCATTTTTAATAATTCAAATAATTTCTGGGGTATTTTTATCAATATATTATATTGCTCATTTAGACTTTTCTTTCATGAGAGTTATTCATATTATTCAAGATGTAAATTATGGGTGGCTGATGCGGTTAATTTACATTAATGGGGCTTCATTTTTTTTTATTTGTGTTTATGTTCATATTGGTCGTGGTTTATATTATGGGTCTTATCAATTTTTAAAAACTTGGTTAATTGGGGTATTTATTTTTATATTAATAATGGCTACTGCTTTTTTAGGATATGTTTTACCTACCTAAACCTACCTACCTAAAAATNATATATATAATTTACATCCTTTATCTTTTGTAATTTTATTAATTTTATACACAATTGTGTTGAGATTTAAATTAAGGATTTTAATTAATAGGTATTGGTATTCATATATTATATTTTTAGTTATAATTGGGGGGTTAATAATTCAATTTTTGTATTTTACTAGATTAATTAATAATCAAATATTTTATTTTAATCAGAAGTATTTTTTTTTGACTTAAATTTATTTTGATAATTTTAATACTTTTAATAATTTTATATTTTAATAACTATTATAATTTTTTATTTATAAACTTTTTTGAAATTAATAATTTACATAATTTTGTAAATCAAATTTTAATTCTATATAAAAATACAATAATACATTATATTTTAGATATAAATATATATATCGTTATATATTCATTTTTTACAATAGTTTGTTCAGTTGTGGTTTGTATAAAGGTTAATATTCCTTTACGACAAATTTTAAAATCTAATTGATGAATAAAACAATTATGAAAAAAAATAAAATTTTAGAGATTTTAAATAATTCTTTGGTGAATTTGCCTTCACCGGTAAATCTTAGGGTTTGATGAAATTTTGGGTCTTTATTAGGTTCATTTTTAATAATTCAAATAATTTCTGGGGTATTTTTATCAATATATTATATTGCTCATTTAGACTTTTCTTTCATGAGAGTTATTCATATTATTCAAGATGTAAATTATGGGTGGCTGATGCGGTTAATTTACATTAATGGGGCTTCATTTTTTTTTATTTGTGTTTATGTTCATATTGGTCGTGGTTTATATTATGGGTCTTATCAATTTTTAAAAACTTGGTTAATTGGGGTATTTATTTTTATATTAATAATGGCTACTGCTTTTTTAGGATATGTTTTACCTACCTAAACCTACCTACCTAAAAATAAAAATTCTAAGAGAATTAGAATTTAGAGAGAAAAAATTCCGCTTCACCCAGCCGGGAATCGAACCCGGTTCTCTCAGATACGCGCCGGGCACTCTTACCGACTAAGCTACCGGGAACCACAGAAATTTACTCTCAAATTCACCTCATACACCGCCTAACCTCCTTTAGGCATTAAAGAATTCTAAGAGAATTAGAATTTAGACCGGTTTAGATTTTTCGTCTAAACCGATAATTCCGTTCCGATTTCGATAGTGCATTGTACTGACTGCGGGCTCGGTCGCAAATTTTAAATAAAAATTGAATCAAATTTGCCTCGTTCGTTCCGCATAAGTGCCAACCCTTCTCACACTCTTAAAAACAATTCCCATCCTACCCCATCCTATCAACCCCGCTGGGTTGTGGATAAATTCCGCAAACCTGCGGTTGATACTAGTTGACTAGGGAGAGCTGTTGCTGACTGGCTGGGCTAACGTCACGATTACCTGATGTTATCCTGGTGAGGCAACCCCCGTTCTTCTAAGTTAACTATCAACCTCGCTGTTTTCGAGGACAACTAACTGGCATTTTTGGGACGCTCTGTTGATCTTGGAAACTTGCGGTTGATATCCGTTGACTAGAGGAGACTTCGGTTGACTGGTTTGGCTAGCAACAGGCTTTCCTGTTGTTATCCTGGCGAGGCAACCCCGTGTTTCCTTAGGTTAACAATCAACCCCGCTCTCCAGAGGATGACTAACTGGCCGTTTTGGGACGGTCTGTCGACCTCAGGATTCTGCGGTTGATTCCCGTCAACCCCGCTTTCTCGTGGGTCAATTAATCGTCCCTTACGGATGGTTTCTTGGACCTGAGATTTTGCGCTTGACATTTCTTTCAATTTATTTTTTTAAGATTATTCTACCCATTCCGCATCCCAATAGAATTTTATTTTCCCCAGTAGAATATCGCTCGGGTCTTTTACGATGCACTCGACGTCGAAATCCTAAAGCGAAAATAAAATAAATAAATAAATAAATTTACGTGAATAACTTATTTACATGGGAATGATTTATTCAGCAATTTGAAAGTGAATATATTGAAGAACTGAATCTTACCAACCAAAAAAACAAGGAGGGGAACTGAACGTGTGTGTGTAGCAGAAGGACGTTACCCAGCCTGTCAGAGGAAAGTTGGAGTTTTTCCGACGGCCTAGATCGCCTCTATCATCCGAGAGTTTACAACTAATCCGGTGTACCTTCCTTGTTTTGTTGCCAGACCGGTCAGGAAAAATTAAGGGTGAGTCTAGTGGTAACAACTATTATTTTCTCTACCCCGGAGGTCGGTTAATACTCCAAAAATTAGAGTCTTTTGAAAATAAATTGTTCCGTTCTCGCGGAAAATTCGGAAAGTGTGATAGTGCGGGTGTGAATTTTGTAAACCTAGTTTCGGCAAGCTTAGTGATTTTCGGCTACCGCTCGACGAATTTCGCTTACCTTAAGCTTCCCTAAAATGAAAAATTCGTACTGCGACAGTGCACTTTAATGAATCGAAAAATTCATCGGTCGGAAAATTAAATCCCCATTTTTCTGTCCGATCTAGTGAGAATTCGTAACAGCAGTCAAAATTCTTTGGTTCCTCATCTGTTTCCGGTGGATCCACTGGATTGCATGCTAGAGCTTTAGCTATCTGCTTAGTTTTCTGAGTGCGATGATGGGCGGTATAGTCAAAACCGGATATTTTCGTCTTGAAACCTGCCTTCCTAGTGGTTTGATCAAGATGATCCTGTAGCCATACTACCGCGGCAGACTCAGCGTAGAGATCAAAGTGTCGACCATGGATGTATGGTCTGAAGCGCAAAAACTACAGCTAAACATTCTCTTTCATCTTTGGTATATCGCAGCTCTGCGCCAACTAGTTGTCTCTAGCCATAGGCAATAGGACCTTCTAATCCTTCATCATCTGTTTGGGTCAACACTGCTCCGATCCCCATATTGGATGAATTTCACAGTCACGATGAAGCCTTTCGACATGTCTGGATGACGTAAGAAGGGTTCCTGCGACAGGAAAAGCTGTAGCTCTTTAAACGCAAGTTTTTCAGGTTCGCCCCATATCCAATCCTTGTTTTTCTTCAGAAGGTCAACTAATGGTTTTGGTCTCGGTGTGTACCACTCCTTGAAATGATGAAAATAATTACACATGGCAGTGAAAACTCGTATATCCTTTTTGTCTCTTAGGGTGTTCATTCTTATTATGGCATCGAATTTGCTGGGATCGGGTCTAATACCATTTTTGTTGATGACATATCCTAAGAAGCACAGCTCCTCTCTGAACATCGGGCATTTTTCGACTTGAATCGTCGCTCCATACTCGTTAATACGTCGTAGAAACTTCTCCAACAATTCTCGATGCTTCTCGATACTTGAAGAGTAGATGATGATATCATCTAGATATACTTGGACTCCATCTCCTATCAGGTTTCCCAGCATTTGGTGCATTGCTCTCTGGAATACTGCTGCAGCATTCTTGAATCCAAATGGCAAATAAGCGTATTCCTAATGCCCGTTGTGGATGGAGAATGCGGTCTTTTCTTGATCATCATTTGTATTTTTATTTTGTGAAATCCTGCTGCTAAATCCAGTGTGGTGAACAAGTCATATCCCTCAAATTTCAACGTGATTGCTCGTCGGTTCAGCATCGGATATTTGTCGGAAATGGTCTTTATATTCGGAGCTCTGAATTCAACCGTTCGCCGCTTCATTTTCCCTTGGTCATTGGGTCTCTTAGGGACCGCCCACAATGGTAAGTTATAGGGCGACACCGATGGGACAATGATGCCTTCCTTCAATAGTTTCTCTTCTTGAGCAGTCACCTCGCTTTCCAGGTTTTGCGGGGAACGGTACTGCTTCACATACACAGGTTTATTATCCCTGGTTCTGATCGGACAGGTCACTCTTCGGATTTTTTCACTTGGTTCCCCTGGCAAGGCGAATGCCCCCAGGTATTCGTTGATAAGTCTTTGGAGGGCTTCTGCTGCTGTCACTTTCTTTATTAATTTTCCCAAAATTTCAAATATCTTCTCCGGTCGAGTGATAGCTTTGATGTCACTAGGGTTGAATTCTAGTTCAAAGTCAGGTTCTCCGAAAATATTCATTAGAAAATCGAGTCCTTGAAGTTTTGTGTCAAAAACAGACATGATCATTGCTAGAGGTTCAATGGCTTGCAGTGGAATCTTCATTACCAGCTCCTCATCAGTTTCGTTGGATATTGTGGCCCAAAACACTCCATCTTTATTGACATCAACCTCTCCATCGAGTAGAGTGACGCCTTTCATCAGTTCTCGTTTACACGGATTGCGATTTTCATTTCGGATTTGGGATGAAGGATTCTCGACCTAACATGCCCGCGAATCCTCCTAGTGGAATTTTTGTAACATAAAATTTGAATTTGATTCCTATAATTTCTACTTCTAACGCCTCCAGTGTTTCTAGGATACCAGGGCCCATTCCAACCAAGAATGTTTTATCTGCCTGGTTGATGTAGGAATCTAAAATCAGGGCGTTGACCCAGATCAAATTTACTCCCCCCCCCCGCCCTGTATCAATTAGAATCTCTGCCTTTTTATTTAGAAACGATGGATGTTTGAGAATGGTGACAAGGCAGCATTTTGGGGGTTGATCTAGCATAATTTTTATTGTTTTAGAATTTGGCCCACTTGAATCATCTGAGAGTTTGAGTTGCTGCTCACTTCCTGCTGTTGGAAGTGAGCAGGCAACCCGTTTAAATGATTTGGATTTTGGATAGATGCTGTGGAGATATTCAGGGGTTGATAAGTTCTGCTCTCAACAGAGTTACTCCTACTGTTGCCTGATCGATTTCTAGATTGGGCATGGTGCAATTGTTTTGCAATAGAGGGTCACTTTGGCACATGCCTTGAGGTATTAATGGTGGTTGATGAGAATAGCATGGATCCATAGTTGATGGAGGATAGTTAAGTTGGTTGAAAGGAGGCATTGGGAAATCGTTTTGGTACATTGGAACCATTTGATGATAATCTTGATAATTTACCATGATAGGGTAATTATCTTGAGGATTATGTTCAGCATTGGGTTGAGGGGACTTGATTATTCACCCAATTGTTTTGGAATTGATATCCATAAGATTGCTGGTTGTTGTGTGGATTTTGAAATTGTTTACCGTTGTTAGAATAACGTGGGTAAAATTGTTGAACCTAGTCCTGTTGGGGTCGAATTGAGAATTTGAGTAATTATCCTTTCGTTGAAAATTCTGGCCCGGGTGGATACTATTTTGGGCAAAGTTCTGATTGTCGGGGACCGCAAATCTTTGCCTCCTTGATGACAATCGGTCTTGTTCAACAAGGAATTTAATAACATTAAACTGATCCTTGAGAGTTTTACAATCAGCACGTCTGACTTCTGTGCGTCTGACTTTCTGTGAGTCCCTTGGGAATCCTCAATCTTCAGGTTAAGGATCCCCCTTCTGCCACAAATTTTACTGTGGTAAACAGGAAAATTCCCAACAATGAATTCCAAATATTTTAAGTTACTCATCAATCACTTTTCTCATTTATCGAATGAAATAATTATTTTTATTTAGTCGATCCATCTTAAGAGTTGAGGAATTAATAGGCAATCGAACATAAAACAAACTTGAATCCACTGAAATCTCCTTTTAACAATAGTTTATTCACTTCAACTTTCTTTTTTACTTAAGTTTACACTACCTTTACAAATATCTCACGAAAATTACATACACTATGAATGACTCTAATTTTGATTTTGTTCCTATTAGCAAATGGTTCGCTCGCTTCGGCGATTATACTGATCTGGAGAAAATTATTTTCACAGAGAATTTTTCTATTCGCAATTGGAGACTAAACAATTCTATCTCGCGGTGACTCTACTCGATTTTCTATGCCCGATTAGCTACTTAATTGAATTTTGCCCATTTATTACTCAAGATGTGTATGATTGTTGTATCTTTTACTCCTAATGGACCTTTTTCATGATTGAATTCTTTTTTTATTTCACAATTTTAATTTCGCGATTTTGTACCATAAAGAATTTAACAAAATCATTCTTCTTTAATTTGACACTTCACTCCGAAACAAAGGTTTTTAAAAGAATGTATATTGTATTTAATTTTGATCACAGTTCTGAATTGATTCTGAAGCTCCTGCGGAATTAGGTTTTGTAATTTCTACTCACAATGATTTTAATTATGTAGAATTCACAATAATGTCAGTGCGTAATCTTATTTTAGTATTGTTCAAATGGTATAGATTTAATATTTCTTTTCACTCAATTTCGTTCACAAAAGCGTAACGAGAAATTCGCAGCCTGTCGACCGATTCGCCTCGGAAATATCTAATTTCGCTTAAATATAAATTTTCTTCACTAGATTAACGATGATGTTTACTTGAATTTAACTTGTACGTTTGGCAAGAATAATTGAAGACGAAAAATTCCGTACGCGTATACACCCAAGGAGTTCGATTTATTTGGATGTGCTCTGATGGCATCTAAGTTGATACTGAGTCTTACTTCGATGAATTTAGTTACCAAGGGTGATTTGATGTGTTTGCAATTTTGTGCAAGAACAGGTTACGTAGTCTGATGGCGTGATCGAAGTTTGAGTTTTATTTTATTAATTTTTCGTTGCCTTGTCTGGTGCGCCTGCATGGTCCAACTTTTCCCTTGAATCAGCATTCCCATGAGCGCTAATTTTCGATCGAGCGGAAAATTGACACCGGATGCGCGAAAGCGAATCAATGGAATTTTTGTATATTTTATTTCTTACCTGGAGGAATTTTATTCGATAAATTAATTTTATTAATTTATTATTTTACTGAAAATTTTCTAACACGACAGTTGACAGAAAAACGTTGAGAAATTCGGAGTCCGAAGTTGACGCAAGATGGTGTGTGAGAGATGTTCGATAACATGCAGTTCAGCGTGGGATAGCTGCATTTTGAACATTCCGATATGAGGATGGTAATTTCTCACCGTGAAGAGTGATCAAGAATCATGGACATAACCTCTTTTTTGTACGGTGCGGTAGTTCCGTAGGCTGAGTCCAAACCTGAGGTTTCTTACGGCTGATAAATATGTAAAGATCTGACGAAATAAGTGTCTGAGGTACTCATTCAATTCTAGATTTTAGTGAAGAGCAAATTTGGAATTGGAAATGATTTCATGGGACAGTAGCAGTCCGTCCGTGGCGGGCAGTGCCAGGGGCCATGATGATTTACTGACTCAATCAAGGAGGCTCGCCTCTTTCACAAATCCGTAGTTTTCCCATGTTGCCCATTGAAAGAGATCTCACAAATGTTCAATCAAATTGAATGGGTAGAGAACAACTCTAGGAGGAATGGACTCAATGTAATGAGCTCAATGTACTGTATGAATGTAACGGTCATCAAATTATGAAATCGAACCTAGTCGACAATTCAGCAGCCAAAGATGGAAAAGCAGTATTTTTCACGCCGAACCAAGTTATCGTGTATAAAAAAGTAATTAGAAATAATTCATATTCCAATCTGAATAATTCAATAGCTGGATAAATACAATCGCACTATTATGTTAAGACAAGGGCACTATTACATCCACAGAAACATAAAGTTGAGTTTGCTCATTTATATTGCATCGTTTCCGTGTGATCAAGAAAAACGTTGGTCTGAGTAATTCTATTCACCTGTGCGGTTATTGCCCTGCTGCTAAATTTATTGAATTTTTCAATTGTCAATTTATTCAATTTATATATTTATTAATTCTCTTTATTTAATTCATTGAATTTCCTCAAAATTCATTTTTATTCATCTTTTGAACGAAACGATACAGATTGAGAAATACTCGAGAGATTCTGTTGATAATTATTGGACCAGCTCGAGACTACCACCTTTTGATGTTATTCCTACAATTGTATTGCTCTCTCTTAGCAATTGCAGAGTAGCTCACTCTCTCATAGAGAAGAAATCATAAAATTAACTCTTAATTTTTAATCAGAGTAACGCTTGAACCTCCAGTTGTTCTCTACCTATTCAATTTGATTGAACATTTGTGAGATCTGTTTCAATGGGCAACATGGGAAAACAATACGGATTCGTGAAAGAGGCGAGCCTCTTTGATTGAGTCAGTAAATCATTATGGCCCCTGGCACTGCCCAGGTACTTAGGGCCCTATCAATTAAGAGCGATTCAGCAAGTTATCGGCAGGAGTCAATGCGGAATTTCTAATAAATAATGATCACCTACACAGCATTCTGATGGTTGAATATGCTCCGGTAACATTCCCCTTTATATACAGTGTTGTCGAAGAGCTTCCTCACATCTGAACAACTAAATAGTTACTCCAAATCGTAATTACTTTATCCTGAATAAGTCAATAAAAATTAATTTAAAAGGAATTTTTCAATGGAATCAATAGGAAAAATTGTGCTTTCAATATGAGAGAACACGATTTATTGCTCGAAATCCATACAGGTCCAAGTCCTATACTGTTAATGACCACATTATGGTCATTAATGGTATAGCACCAATGATGATTACTGTTGAAACTGGATTAAATAAAGAGATTAATCTGCAGGACCTCATAGTATACAGTACATATAATTTGGCAAGGCCTCATAATGCCCGTATAGTGAAATGCAAATGTCTCCATATGATCTCTCCGTCTTCATAGGAGTCTTCATAATCATCTTATCGTAGACTCTAGATGTCCTTATATATTTCGTATGGCCTCATAATGTAAAAAAAGCGCCAAGTAACCATTTCAATGTGTTGTTGAAAATTTTCCAAAACCCATGTTTTAGGTAGTAAATAATTTTCATATTAGAGTGCCATGGTGTGAAGAGAAAGAACACCGTTCACATTAGGTATTTCAAAAAACCGCGCCAAGTACGTTGGTCCTGACTATTTTTCTGATTTTTTTTTTTCGATAAACCACTCACATTTACACTCTTTGTTATTGACATTCTTGAAATAACCACTTTTCATGATCGTCCCCCACCAGTGACTCGTAAGAATTAGCTATACTGAATTGGCATTAGTAAGGCAGAACTTACAAAACTTTTCAAAGCACAGGTGACTGTAGAAAAACGCCTAATCCCAATCCACTTTAAAAACTCAGAACACGAAAATAAATCGAAATATCTCGAAATTCCCGTCATGTCTTTTCGTTCCTCAAAATATCTCCAAATATATCGAAATATATCAAAATATATCGAAATATATCGAAATATATCGATATATTTCGAATGTGGTTTTTCGGAGTTTGCGTTGGGGGAATCAGTTGGATTTTTTAAGGGTTGAGTTTATGGACTCGATATCATAATTTTTGAGATATACATATGTTGCACATTATGTTTATTATGTGTATCATGCACCTGATCAGGTGAACGTGGTTTTTCGGGGTTTGCGTCGGAGAAATTGGTTAGATTTTTGAAGGGTTGAGTTTTTGGACTCGGTATCATGATTTTTGAGATTTATGTTGCACATTATGTTTATTATGTGTATCATGCACCTGATCAGGTGAACGTGATTTTTCGGGGTTTGCGTCGAGGAAATTGGTTAGATTTTTGAAGGGTTGAGTTTATGGACTCGGTATCATTATTTTTGAGATTCACGTTGCACATTATGTTTATGTGTATCATGCGCCTGATCAGGTGAACGTGATTTTTCGGGGTTTGCGTCGAGGAAATTGGTTAGATTTTTGAAGGGTTGAGTTTATGGACTCGGTATCATGATTTTTGAGATTCATGTTGCACATTATGTTTATTATGTGTATCATGCACCTGATCAGGTGAACGTGGTTTTTCGCGGTTTGCGTCGAGGAAATTAGTTAGATTTTTGAAGGGTTGTGTTTATGGACTCGGTATCATGATTTTTGAGATTTATGTTGCACATTATGTTCATTATGTGTATCATGCACCTGGTCAGGTGAGCGTGTTTTTTTGAGGTTTCCGTTGAGGAAATTGGTTAGATTTTTGAAGGGTTGAGTTTACGAACTCAATAGCATAATTTGTGGAGTATGCATGTGTTGCACATTAAGCAAGAAGCATCATCATCTTTGTCGCAGCACAAATTATATAATTACATAACCACATGATCTTTTTTTCTCCTTTATCCTTATCGTCAATTATTTAATGATATTCAAATCATCATCATTTTTGTCGCAATAATTATTCATCGGTTTTTTTTCGTAATAAACACTCTTTAACATGCTCAGTTTTTTTAATTTTGCGTTCATTATTATTTTTGTATCTCATGAATCTTTCTGTGATATTGTTTTGATTCATCTAATATTGATAATATGATTCAATGAATATTGATAATAATTTCGAGAATGGTTATCGTTCCTATGATGTGCCTTTAAATAACTATGACAAGAATATTCAATTTTAATATCGACGAGTATATCGATTTTGAATTTCCCGCGGATATTTTCGTGAATCAATTATGTGTTTATTCGTTTTCCGGAATATACTGTTGCTGAAACTGATTTTGATTCTGCGACCATTCAGTTTCGTTTCCGTTTTACACTTGAAGTGCTGTTGAGTGTTATTAATTTATATTGATAATATAATCTGAATAATCACAATGGAAAAAATGATATATCTTCATCTCCCAATGCTCTTTTTGGTCACCTTCATTATGGTCATACATCTATATAAGTATTTTTTAATTATAACTCATCATTTCAATATTATTAAAAGTGATTCATATTCGGCCGGAATGGCATACATTAGTGGATTTCTCAGTGCACGTGATGTCATTTTTCCTGATTAATTTTTCGCGACTTTATTATTAACAGTGTTTTTAAAATATTTATTTGAAGAAAATTCGATGTCGTTTCTTTGTAATTAGGATTTGATTTCATGTTTTTTAGAAAATTAGTTTTCATTTATAGGAGCGTCGAAAACACCACGTGTTGCGGTGTTATTCCAATTTCCTTTGAAACATTTTTGAACACGTGGTTTCGTCGTAAAATGTGAGCGGAAATTCGATAATTGTTTTTCTTTTCCTTCAATCCAAAAAATCATGGATGTTTCTTCCATAATTTTACTCGAGAAAGTGGGTTGTTTTTTGCTATTTTCATTTTTTCTCCGTAAGTGAGAATGCAACACGTCCAAATGTGGGCTCATATTGTTGTGATCATAAAAACTCGAGGGTTCTCCACTTCTTATCTTAGTTTTGACATAAATTTGACCGCATTTCTTCACCCTGGGAATCCAGGAGCCACGCTACAGCCACGGTATTTGCGTGGCTATTCGGATTGTCATTTTCTGGGGCTAAAAGGGGGGAAATGATATCTGCAAACACAATAAAAGTGGATAGACGAATTATTAGTTTATATTTGCACGGTTTACAACATTGTTTTCTATCAATTGATTGAAATTAATGTGAGTGTATATAATGATAATACAAAACCCGTAGGGGGAATGCCGGGAGATGGCGGCAGTGTCGATATCCCGATGGGGTCGGTCAAGTCGACAGGAGTCGCAGCCAGAATAAGTGAGACCCCAACAGAGGTGGGGCGCCAAGGTCGATTGTAACGGCTGGGCGAACTGCCTGTACCGGTAACTCGGCAGTAGGGCCAGAAGAAGAATATCCATGGATTTTTGGAGTGCGGGACAAGCATATGAGTGGGAATTACATAGAGTGGGAGTATCCTGGGCAGGAAAAACATCTGCTAGAAGCCCTATAGCAGTCCCGCGGTCACAGGGGTACACGGAGAAAAAAATACATCGTAATTTTGTGAGATCCCTTCCAAAAATTAGTGTGCTGTTCACCAACGCTGGGACATAACAGGGAGGCATCGGAGAATTCGCATGTGGCACACTAATTTTTACGGGAATCCCCCGAAAAAATGGCCGGAGTTCCACCAAAAATTAGGGTGCCACTTATGAATTTTTCGACGACCCCATGTTATGTCCCAACGTTGGGGGACAGCACAGTAATTTTTGGGAGATTTTTTTCTCAGTGTAGGTTCGAAGGGGGGTTTATGTCCTCCTTGTCCTCAATGTTTATACTTTATGTTTTTCCGTTGATTCATTCGCCCGCTAATTAATATTAAGCGATGAGACGAGGACTTTTCGATGGAGAATAGATTCGGTTCATTTCAAAAAATGAAAACCGTGACGAAATTTACGGCGCTATGAAAAACTTGATGGATAACTCGCCCGCCAATTAAAAAATCGTCTCTCCCCTCCTAATTAATATTAAGGTATGAAACCAATGCTGTTCGATGGAGAATTGAATTCCCCATACAGCAACCCCCGTTTCATCCCTAAATCTCTGTAATAGAAAATTAAAAACTGCGACGCAATTTACGGCGCTATGAAAAACTTAATGGATAAATCGCCCGTCAATTAAAAAATCGTCTCTCCCCTCCTAATTAATACTAAGGAATGAAACCAACGCTGTTCGATGGAGAATTAAATTTCCCATACAGCATACCCCGTTTCATCCCTTAATCTCTGTAATCAAAAAATAAAAACTGCGACGAAAGTCACGGCGCTGTGAAAAAGCTAATGGTTTCTCGGCGCAATGACTCCCGATAATTCGCCCGCTCTTTAGAAAATCGTGTCTCCCCTCCTAATTAACGTTAAAGAATGAAACGAACGCTGTTCGATACAGAATTAAATTCCCCATCCAGCAACCCCCGTCTGATCCCTTCATCTCTGTAATAAAAAAATGAAAACTGCGACGGAATTTACGGCATTATGGAAAACATAATGGATAACTCGCCCGCTAATTAAAAAATCGTGTCTCCCCTCCTAATTAATATTAAGGAATGAAATTAATGCTGTTCGATGGAGAATCAAATTCCCCATCTATCAAACTTTGTTGGATCCCTTAGTCTCTATAATAAAAAAATAAAAATTACGACGAAATTTACGGCGCTTTACGATAACTTGGCCGCTAATTAAAAAATCGTGTCTCCTCTCCTAATTAATATTAAGGAATGAAATTAATGCTGTTCGATGGAGAATCAAATTCCCCATCTATCAAACTTTGTTGGATCCCTTAGTCTCTATAATAAAAAAATAAAAATTACGACGAAATTTACGGCGCTTTACGATAACTTGGCCGCTAATTAAAAAATCGTGTCTCCTCTCCTAATTAATATTAAGGAATGAAACCAATGCCGTTCGATGGAGAATTAAATTCCCCATCCATCAACCTTTGTTGAATCTCTTAATCTCTGTAATAAAAGAATAAAAACTGCGACGAAATGCGCGGCGCCATAAAAAACCTAATGGTTTCTCGGCGCAGTGACTCCCGATAACTCGCCCGCTAATTAAAAAATCGTCTCTCCCCTCCTAATTAACATTAAGGAATGAAACTAATGCTGTTCGATGGAGAATTTAATTCCCCATCAATTAACCCTCTTTCAGCCCTTAATCTCTGTAAAAAATGAAAGAAATTGTCATGAAAATCACAGNAAAAATGGAAGAAATTGTCATGAAAATCACAGCGCAGTAAGAAAAATAATCGTTTTTAATTAAGGAATGAAAAAAGGGCACTTCGACGGAGAATTAAATTCTCCATTAATTAACCTTCTTTCTACACTTAATCTATGTAACAAAAAAATAAACACTGCCATGAAAGTCAGGGGCCAATAAGAAGAAGAATTTTTTCGCGGCGCACACTGACTGTTCACCATTTGCTCGCGAATTAAAAACTCACTTCTCCCCTCCTAATTGAAATTAAGGGATGAAAAAACGGCAGTTCGATGGAGAATTAGTGTGCGCCGCGAAAAAATTATTTTTCTTACTGGCCCCTGAGTTTCATGGCAGTTTTTATTTTTTTGTTACAGAGATTAAGGGATGAAAGAGGGTTAATTGATGAGGAATTTAATTCTCCGTCGAATTAGCCTTTTTTATCCCTTAATCTCAATTAGCAGGGGAGAGGTGAATTTTTAATTACCGAGAGTCACTGTGCGCCGCAAAACAATTATTGTTCTTACTGCGCTGTGATTTTCATGACAGTTTCTTCCATTTTTTACAGAGATTAAGGGCTGAAAGAGCGTTAATTGATGGGGAATTTAATTCTCTGTCGAACTGCCATTTTTTCCTCTCTTAATCTCAATTAGGAGGGGAGAGACAAATTTTTAATTCGCGGGCGAGTTATCCATTAGGTTTTTCATAACGCCGCGACTTTCGTCGCAGTTTTTGTTTTTTGATTACAGAGATTACCCCCTCCACGGGATTCCCACTTTGTCGTTAGTGAGGGGGCTTGGTCGCGGGCGGTGCGGGTCTTAGGACTACCGCCGCTCGCGGTCGCTAAGAGGAAGCCACCCAATCCACCCAACCCACTGAGAGGCACCGGAGCTGTGTCACTAACGGTGCCTCTCAGAAACCTGGGCGACCTCTGAGAGTAGGCTTGGGTGTACCCCACCCGAGACAAGCCAAGCCCTGGGCAATCGCGGCAATGCACCAGGTGAAAACGCTTAACCGCGATACTCGTGGGACCAAAAATGGAAACCAATCTAAAAAATCTCAGTATTGAAAAAGAAACATCGGGTGGGGCCAGCGATGGCGAACACACGAAGTCTGACTATGCTGACCAGTCTGGCACCGATGTGAATCGTGTCAGACTGAGTGGAGCCGAGAGAAGACGTCGCAAGAGAGCGAAGCTGCATCAAACCTCGGGGGCAATTGCAACCTTGGCGGATGCAGCAGAAAAGGTTGATGAGGGGGAGCGGAAGGGGGCTGTGAGGAAGGCAATAAAACGCCGTCCATCGGAGCGTACCACGCCAAGCCCCTCAGTCAGACCGAAAGAAAAGAGAATGAGAACGCAGGATCAGGGCACATATGCTCCGAATACTGCGAGCTCATTCAAGTTTGCAGTTATGCCGGAGTCATATACGAATCAGAAACTGGCCACTGAAGAGGTAACGGAGGTAAAGAAACTCCTGAAGGGGGCCACTCTGGCGTTACCTGACGGGGTGAAAGCACCCACCTTCAACGGTGTCTGGAAAAGAGAAGGTGTGGCAATGGTGTACTGCACTGATGAGGAAACGGGAAATTGGCTGAAAGGCTCTTCCCCGAAAACAAAATAGCTGGGCTTACTGTACATGTGGTCGCAGCCTCGGAGCTTCCCAAGAAGCACAGGATTGTGGTACACGTGGAAGACCCAGATCTAACAGCTCAAGAAGCACTGTGCTTTCTTGAGAAACAGAATGCAGGACTGCAGGCCAGAGAATGCGTTGTGGCTCGGGGCAGTGAGAGCAGGGACGCGAAAAGTGCCCACTTTGTTGCGCTGATAGTCGACCGATCTGTTCTGAAAGCCTACAACTTCAGACTGCACTGCGGGATTCAAAAAGCAACTGTCAAGCTGCTTGCGAAAGACCGTGGTGAAAGTCAGAAGAAGGGTACATAGAGGTGCCAGGAAAGCGGTCATCATTATGGCTGTAACCCGGGGTGCACATTGTATTGTACAAAATTTGCATCACAGCAAAGCAGCCTCCGCTACTCTAGTCAGCCAATTAGCTGGGATGTAGACAGTCATAGCATTGATCCAAGAACCATGGATAGTGGACAATGCCATTAAGGGTCTCAGTGGTTGTGGAAGAATCTATTACGCAAACTCTCAGAAAAAAATTAGATCTCGTATTATTATTAAAGGACTAGGCTCTTTCTTCTGATCACAGGCTAGTGAGGGAGACCTGGCTGTGGCACAAGTAGATCTGGGCCTGGGACAAGGCGAGGAAATGAGCTTGGTTGTAGGGTCAGTTTACATGCCCTATGACTCGGCTGAACCACCTCCTTCGAAAAAAGTAAAGGACCTATGCAACCATGTGAAGGAAAGGGGACTTGAACTCCTGCTAGGTTGTGATGCCAACTCGCACCATGTAGCATGGGGGAGCACCGGCATTAACGGCAGGGGGGAAAGCCTCCAGGAATTCATAATGGGGGCCGGTCTAAACATCCTTAATAGGGGGTTAAGAACCTACCTTCATAGATCGGCAGACGAGAGGAGGTCATAGATATCACTCTGGGGACGGATAGAGTGGCAGACATGATTGGGAGACTGGAGGGTCTCAAAGGACCTCTCAGCGTCCGATCATCAAACCATAAAATGTCCATCCACACAGTAAAGATAACGGAATGGGTGAGAAACCCAAGACGAACAAACTGGGGAAATTACCGAGAGAGTCTATCTGACAATCGTAGGCATATCATCCTAGATTTAACAACAAAAAGCAGCTGGAGGAGGCTTCGATTGCCCTAAAGCGGCCATCATGGACTCCTTCGAGACAAACTGCAAGCTTATCCCGAAAGAGCAGCCCACTGAGACTCCTTGGTGGTCAGAGAGGCTCGGTGGGCTAAGGGGCAAAGCTAGAAAAGCTTTTAACAAAGCTAAGAAGATGAGAGCGGGCCCTCGTAAGGAAGACGCATGGAAAACTTACAGAGGCTTGCTCGCAGATTACAACAAGGCAATAAAGGCAGCCAAAGAGGACTGCTGAAGGGCTTTCACAAGCAACGTGGAGAGTCAATCGGAGACCTCTAGGCTGGCAAAAATCCTCGGAACAAACAAGACGCCATATCTAGGGAGCCTACAGGCACCAGATGGCAGCCACACGGAAACCATGGGAGAGACTCTGAAACTCCTAATGAACACTCACTTTCCAGGCTTCATACAGGCCCAGGAGAGGGACGAAGAAACAATGCAAAATGAGAGGGATGTCTACGAAACACATGATTGGGCATTGGCAAATAAAGTAGTGCAGCCCTGGGGGGTCAAGTGGGCCATCAAAACCTTTGAACCCTTCAAGGCACCGGGACCAGACGGGATCTACCCAGCCCTATTACAGGAAGGGATAGAGACTATCACGGGACCCCTAACCAAGATACTCAGAGCTAGTATAGCCCTGAAACATGTCCCTAGTGTGTGGAATGAGACTAGGATAGTATTCATTCCCAAGCCGGGAAAAACCGGTTATATAAAACCAAAAGACTTCCGTCCTATAAGCCTTACATCCTTCATCCTGAAGACCCTGGAGAGGCTGGTGGATAGACACATCAAGGCCGGGCCCTTGGCTGACAGATCCCTCTCCCCCTGTCAATATGCATACATGGAGGGAAGATCAACAGATACCGCCTTACATCACCTGTTGGAACTGATTGAGGGACAACTGGCGGTCAAGGGCTTTGCCATAGGCGCCCCGGGATAAAATTTTTTAGTCTATTGGATCTCTCCACGACTGAGAAAGACTAAAATCAGTCTGCCTGGGTCTTCCGTAACCGGTTTCGCATCTCGGTGAGTCTTTGGTGAGAGACTCGAGTCTATCTGAATCTTCGCCAACACGGTAGAGACTAGAGTCTCTCATTGAAAGATAGGGACTTAGAATTTTCGGGACTGATAATCAGGATCAAGCAAAAATTAATTATTGATTCATTAATTGTTAATTGAATAGAGACTGGAGCGAGTATAATATAGTACAAACGATGGTTGGGTGGGGGAGGGGGGGATAATAAATTGGACGACGGAGCAAGACAAGATAATCTGGTGATCGCGGGTGATGGACGAATTATATCGTGGGGTAAAATGGGATGAGTGGTGAACTAAATGACAAGCTAATTACCTAGTGGGGTAAAACGGGAAGGTGAGGTAGAATGGAACAGCCTGGACCTTAGGTGAATTTGGGCCGGGGGGGGGAAATAGGAAAACAAAGTGAATTGGTCGGCGCACTAACCTGGCTATGGGGTAAAATGGGGTAGCGGGATAAGACGGAATAACGGATTGAGGCGGATCCGCTTTAAACCCTTATTCTGTCTTACTCCTTTATCCCATATAATTCACCTTGTTGTTCTATTTCGTCGCCGGTCAAATTTGACTATCGTCCAATTTGCCAGGCTGTTTCATTGTACCCCACCCTCATATTAGCCAGACTCACTCATTTTACCCCGCTATCGATTTTACCCGATTATCCCCCTAAACACCCANTCTACACTCGACCATCTAATTTCATTCCATCATTCAATTTACCCAACATAAAAAAATTAGAAAAATAAATTGAAAAAGTACAAAAATTGAAAAATTGAATTAATTCGCTTTCGGATTCAAACCCTACTCCAAGTCACCCCGTTATCCCATTTTACCGCACTGTCGGAGTGGGGTAAAATGGGATAACGTCTCCCACACTCACCGTTCCGGCTTACTTTATGGGTTCATTTAACCGCTGTCCCATTTTGCCCCACTCTAACTAACCTGCTTCCCTGTTTTACCCCACGAGTAAATGGCACAACTGCTTTCCATTTTACCCCGCTGTCCAGTTGGTTCACTCCACCCCAGTATCCCATTTTGCCCCATTGAATTCCAGTTTCCCTTATCATGCGCCCCTCTCCGTTATCCCTATTGCCCCACTGTTCACCTTCGTCAATGCTTCCCCTATCTCCTCCCTCTCAATAATTGCGCATATCAAGCGAAAAAAAATTCACTCGCGACAAGCAGCTGTATAGCGCAGAAGATACCGGGGTAACCTGCGATCACTGAAGCTAAGCAGTAGCGAGTTGGGTTAGTAAAAGGATGGGTGACCGAAAGGGAACACGGCGGATCGACCGGGAGGGAACATCTGGAGAACCGCTGAACCGATTTCTTTTTTTTTTGTTTTATAATTGTTCAATTTGTGAATTAACTACATTAATATTTTCAATTATTTTCCAATAATGAAATTGAAGGAGTTATTAGTGATTAATTAATTATTGAAATGCATAAGAGGAGCGGAGCCTCTCGCCGAGAGACGCTCGGTAGCAGTCTTGCTGCGTCTCCCACGCAGAGTCTCTCAAAAGTATGGCTACTGGCGCTGAGCCATACTCTCTCATAGACGCAGACGCGAGTCTTGCAGACCCCAAAAAGACTCAAATTTTTCATCCCGGGGCCTTTCTGGATATTGAGGGGACTTTTGATAGCACTTCGAATCCGGCTATAGAGAAAGCCATGGAAGAACGACAGGTGTCCAAGGCTATCATTGCTTGGATACAAAACATGCTGAAAGGCAGAAGACTGTCGGCAGGACATGGGAGGGCATGTGTGGAGGGACGTCCGACTAGGGGCTGTCCGCAGGGGGGAGTTCTCTCGCCCCTGCTATGGAACCTGGTTGTAGATGGACTTCTAAATCAACTAAGTGAGGCCGGCTTCCACATCACCGGTTTTGCCGATGATGTGGCAGTTGTTGTGAAAGGCGGATTTCTGAGGGTGCTAAGGGACCTGATGGCAACAGCCTTCAATATCATTTCGGACTGGTGCAGGGAAACTGGCCTATCGGTAAATCCAGCCAAAACAACAGTCCTGGTTTTCACCAGAAATTATAGACTGGAAAAGATCCAACCTCTGAAGCTAAATGGCTCGGAGATAAACTACACCAGCAGAGTGAAATATCTGGGTGTCCTCCTGGATAATAAACTCAGCTGGAAAGAACATATCTGTACACAGAGAAATAAAGTGTTTGCCTCTATGTGGGCGTGCAGAAGAGCTGTGGGCAGGACATGGGGACTCAATCCTAAAATGATGCTCTGGCTCTACCAAATGGTTCTACTTCCGAGACTGTTGTACGCTGCGGTCGTCTGGTGGCCGAGGGTGAGTAAGACGGAAACAGGGAACCTGTTGAAAAGCCTACAGGAAACCTTCCTGAGGCCTGCAAAAGGAGCCATGAAATCGACACCTACCGAGGCGGTAGACATAGCACTCAGTATCCTACCTCTCGACCTTAGAGTTGTGAGTTATTCTACCACAACTGCATATAGACTAAGGTGTCAACAAGAATGGAAGATGACGGGCCAAGGCCATACAAGACTTAGCCTAATCAATGATCGACCCTTCATAGGTAAGACGGATAGAATTCCTAGGAAGTATCAGATCAGGAAAACTTTCAGAACGAGTATACCACCCAGACAGGAGTGGCTAGACTCGGAACTTCAACCAGGACCAAGAGAAGACTACTGGTTTACAAACGGCTCTGGCTTCAATGAAAGTTTTGAGGCAGGCATCTACCGTCTGAAAGATGACTTTGGAGAGAGTTTTCCACTGGGCCACCATTCAATGGTCTTTCAATCAGAAATGCTGGGCATACTTAAGTGTGCACAGTATCTGAACGCGAGAGACACAAAAAGGGTGAAAATATTCATCTGCAGTGACAGCCACGTGGCGATTCACGCCCTGGAAAAACCCACTACAGAGTCACAGGTGGTGTGGGAATGCATGCAGGCATTGGACACACTGGGTAAAAACAACCAGGTTCCCGTAACCTGGGTACCAGGCCACCATGGGCTTCTGGGTAATGATGTGGCAGATAAGCTGGCCAAGGAGGATACAGAAAGGGTGCCCGCACACGGCCTGCTTGGCATGCCATTCGCAGTGGGAAAAACTCTTATTAAAGACCATTTCCGGCGAGATCATGTCAGGCGTTGGGAGGAAGTTGTGACCTGCAGACAAGCAAAACTGCTCATGAGGAGGCAACTAAGAGATAGACCAANAACAGTTCCGGCGAGATCATGTCAGGCGTTGGGAGAAAGTTGTGACCTGCAGACAAGCGAAACTGCTTATGAGGGGGCAATTAAGAGATAGAACCAGAAAGCTTCTGGAGCTGCACAGAGGGTATCTGAGGGTAGCAATGGGGCTCCTCACGGATCATACAGCTCTCAGAGCTCATCTGTTCAAGATGAAACTTGCAGAACAAGAAAACTGTAGACTGTGCGGAAGCGATAAGGAGGGCGTTATCCACATTTTACGTGAATGCCCCCTATTAGCACTGCGTCGCTATAAAATCTGGGACCAAGCTTTCCTGGAACCAGAGGATTTACAACAAGCAGCTGTCACCAGCCTTATTAGCCTAGTGAGAAACACAGGGCTGTGTGACTGACCGAAACTAAGGCGGATGTTACAAAAGATCGTATGATTTAGGTGACTCTGGGCGCTTTAAGTGACCAGCCGCGCATATTCTAATTCTAATTCTAATTCTATAGAGGTTAAGGGATGAAACGGGGGTTGATGGATGGGGAATTTAATTCTCCATCGAACAGCATCGGTTTCATTCCTTAATGTTAATTAGGCGGGGAGAGACGATTCTTTAAATAGCGGGCGAGTTATCGGGAATTACTGCGCCGAGAGACCATTAGGTTTTTCATTGCGCCGTGAGTTTCGTCGCAGTTTTTATTTTTTTATTCCAGAGATTAAGGGATGAAACAGGGGTTGCTGGATTGGGAATTTAATTCTGCATCGAACAGCATTAGATTCATTCCTTAATGTTAATTAGGAGGGGAGAGACGATTTTTTAATTGGCGGGCGAGTTATCCATTAAGTTTTTCATAGCGCCGTAAATTGCGTCACTTCTTCTGGCCCTACTGCCGAGTTACCGGCACAGCCAGCTCGCCCAGCCGTTAGAATCGACCGTGGCGCCCCACCTCTGTTGGGGTCTCATTTATTCTGGCTGGGAATCAGAGACAAAGATAATAGGGGTGTGATGTCCCGACATTGACTCTAGAGATGGCGCTATAGATCGTTTGATTAAGTCCGCGAATTTCCAATCAGGTTTGAATAATGCAAATTATTAGACGTAATCCGGAGTTGAGAATTGAGGGAGAATAGTACAATGAACAAGGGAAAGCAATAACTTTTAAGCGAGANAATAATTCAAATTATTAGACGTAATCCGGAGTTGAGAATTGAGGGAGAATAGTACAATGAACAAGGGAAAGCAATAACTTTTAAGCGAGAATAAACTGTTGATGGAATTTTAGACTCGAGTGTTCGGGTCTGCGATTTGTTAGAATACTTCATAGCTCTCCAAATTCTCGTGGAGTAAACACTTTTTCTAGGTTGTCAAATTTAGGGTCGAATGTATTGGACAGTTACGATCCTCACTCGTCACGATCTCGAGTTCTGTTTGTATCAACAGTTTTACGGCCTCACGTGCGCAACACGTGTGGTGCCGTTTGTTCATTGTATTTCCCTGGTTGAGGGCCTNGAATATTTTATAGCTCTCCAAATTCTCGTGGAGTAAACACTTTTTCTAGGTGTCAAATTTAGGGTCGAATTTATTGGACAGTTACGGTCCTCACTCGTCACGATCTCGAGTTCTGTTTGTATCAACAGTTTTACGGCCTCACGTGCGCAACACGTGTGGTGCCTTTTGTTCATTGTGTTCCCCTGGTTGAGGGCCTAGAGTCCCTCCAAGAGGAAAACCTGCGACGCAAAATACTCCCCTTTTCTCCTTTTCCGCTTCTCCGTTTTCTCTTTTCCCTTTCCTCAGGGCCTAGTTTGCTTGCGCAACTCTTAGATTAGTGGGGGTTGTTGGACCCAACCCTTGGAAGTTTAAGTTTAGAATAAGTCAGTTCCTACACAAGCCTTCTGCTGGCTCCTTCTCTCTTCAATTTGTTAAGTCCACAAGTGTTTTATTGAGTTTATTCTTTGATCGTTTAAAGTCTTGACATTATTAAAATAAAGTGCNGGGGGTTGTTGGACCCAACCCTTGGAAGTTTTAGTTTAGGATAGTTCAGTTCCTACACAAGCCTTCTGCTTGCTGCTTCTCTCTTCAATTTGTTAAGTCCACAAGTGTTTTATTGAGTTTATTCTTTGATCGTTTAAAGTCTTGACTTTATTAAAATAAAGTGTGTTCAGTGCTCCCTAAATCATCAGTGTCCACGTTATTTCGTCTATCAACCTGCTCCACATAAATAATCCTGTCAACTATTAAATTGAATCTCGATGGAGTGCTCATCAGAGCTTTGGCGGCCAACGTTCCCGCACTCAAACCTGGCGCTTAATTTTTGAATTGGCGCTAGTGTCCCATTAGTTACATCGTTGAAACGATTGGGACGTAACA
>NW_021681044.1:83839-84754 GCF_001412515.2 Diachasma alloeum
CAGAGATAATAGGGGAGATTGCTCAGGCTTATGGGAACTGTTCGATCAGAGTTTCATAGCGGTGGCGCGCATGAACTAATCGAGAGGCCGGCTCTGTGGGTAAAGAAATTTTCATCTATTACCATGGAAACAGTCGATAACAGGGAAGCGTTCCCAATCTTAAATCCAACATGAAACCTCCTTTGCATTCACTCATCCGCTTGATTATCCCATTTTCGTTCATACAACTTCTTATTGTCTTAATTTGTAAATTAGTTGATCATAAAGGAGAGGGAGAGAAGGAATTATGAAGTCTTGAGCGAAAGAGCATCATTTATTTGAATTTCTATATAACTAGATCTTTAATAATAATAAAAAATACGAGCAATTCATCTTATTCACATTTATTACATATTTTGTCAGTGATACAAAGGTAATGAATGAATTATGAATTATTTTCATGAGAAATATATTCAATATTTGTGAGACATTATATCTCAACAAATCTCATACACATAATGGGATTAAATCAATAATAATAGATTAACGAATGAGACTTTTCGCAGATTATTGCGATATTTAAATGAATGGTTTGCATTCTTCAGTGACCATAAAAAATTGTCTCCAATCGACAATATCTCCCGATGGAATGGACCGATGTGAATGAATCAATTGATACTCAAGTATCAATTTAAATCTTTAGAAAATTAATCAAGAGTGAAAAAAAATCAAGGAATTTCACTCTGCCGTTATGGAGTTATTGACGAGTGAAGTTTATTCACTCTACTCTGAAATTTCTCTATTGTCTGCATTTACCGAGAAAAAAAAACGTTTTTCCTAGGAATCGATGTGTCTTTTTTAGGGAGCTGCATTTCTGAAATGCAATGAGCAAGCAATGTTAAAATTAAGTCATTTTGTAAAAAATTTCTAGTGACA
>NW_021681044.1:89504-92160 GCF_001412515.2 Diachasma alloeum
CAGGAGCCTCGTGGCGTCGCTTCAATTATAGGGAGCCCACGAGCTTCTATTCGACGAGAAATCGGTATTATGAAAATAAAATATCAGGGAAAAATGCTACGGAACGAAAAGCGCTCCCAAATGAGGCGTCAATCCGTCCGAGCAATGAAAAGCATGGAAAACAGCACCACAGCTACATCCACACCACGTGGAGGGCATGCGTGCACGCATAACCCTATTTTATTTATGATTTCCCCACTTATCACTGCACAATCACTTCTCAGGAATAGAGAGAGTATTTGTGAACAGATTATGCACTCCATGGGTGCACTTATCGTTCGACAAATACGGGGTTTCCGGAGAGGGCACGATGCCGTCATTCGGTGATGCCGTAGCATGTGCATTAGGATTTCTCATTATATGAAGATTTTTGAATTTCGCTTTTCCTAAATCTGCAANGGATCTGCAGTAGGATTTCTCATTATATTAAGATTTTTGAATTTCGATTTTCCTAAATCTGCATCTGATAGTTCATCAAAAAAGAGAGAGATGAGAATTTTTTCCGATTTTTAAAAACGTTTTGTGAAGTCCCGCAGATCTTTAGAAGTTTCTTATGATGATATGCATGTGAAAGAGGTGATAGAGTTTAAAAACATCATTATGTCGGAAAATTGTTTCCATAGTTATTTTCAATTACCACAAAACTCTTCGCAGTGCATCGAAGAATGAAAAAATCTTTTGAATTTTCCAACTCATTTATAATTGATTAAAATAGCATGAATTACGCTGAATATAGGGGTGTTCGGAGACCCCGTACGGCTGTTCAAAGTTGACTGATTCCTGTGGGATTTCGTTGAATGATTTTCCAAGAATCTGCGTATCTTCTTGCAAAAAATGCAATAGTTTGCTCCATTTTGAAGCAATGAAAAATGCAAAATAAAATTTTCCAATTTCGAGGCAGCGTCAGGTACTCAGATTATGTGGTGTGCTTATGAGGCCCATATACTGAAACGGAGAAGGCTGACCGACCGGCCAGACCTTTTCTCGAACGGACCCAGTCTTTTTATGCCNTAATTGATAATTCATTTGTTATGGCCGGTGTTCAATGTGTGATGAATTCTACAGATCATCATTTTTATGAAGAAAGAATCAATTCATGATTTAATTAAAAACATTGAATGAGCCGCTTTGCGTACAAAATTCAAGTAACTGACAACATAACCCTTTTGAAGTTGTAACATATTAGATCGAGTAGTGACAAATTTCCCGATTAATCAGAAAATAATTAAAACATCTCGTCAAGTATCTAAACAAAATTTTGCATATTCAACGCAAGAAAAATGCCTCCAAGTTGAGCTTTTTAACTGAATAGTAGGTGAAGATATCCAAGATATTTTTTTTCTATTCTGAAGAGGAAATTTTCTCTTTTGAATTATCAGGTACAATAATTCATGAATAGGGTATATTGAAATGTAGGTATATTTGTTTAGTAATTTGGTGCAAATTTTTTTATCTATATTCCGTTGGTTCATTATTTTAAAAACTTTCCAATGGNACCACAAAACTCTTCGCAGTGCATCGAAGAATGAAAAAATCTTTTGAATTTTCCAACTCATTTATAATTGATTAAAATAGCATGAATTACGCTGAATATAGGGGTGTTCGGAGACCCCGTACGGCTGTTCAAAGTTGACTGATTCCTGTGGGATTTCGTTGAATGATTTTCCAAGAATCTGCGTATCTTCTTGCAAAAAATGCAATAGTTTGCTCCATTTTGAAGCAATGAAAAATGCAAAATAAAATTTTCCAATTTCGAGGCAGCGTCAGGTANTGACAACTGACATTGCATGTTGTTTGCTGCTCTCATCTTTCGTGAGTAAAGTATAATACTCACTCATGAGAGCAACACTTCTCTCGGCTATGTCATTTGTAACATGCAGAGAACGGACAACTTTCAACGCTGTGGTGAAATCATCCCTCTCGTCCGATGTGGATGGATCACTATCCAGGAAACTAGAATCGNCAATAGTTTGCTCCATTTTGAAGCAATGAAAAATGCAAAATAAAATTTTCCAATTTCGAGGCAGCGTCAGGTACTCAGATTATGTGGTGTGCTTATGAGGCCCATATACTGAAACGGAGAAGGCTGACCGACCGGCCAGACCTTTTCTCGAACGGACCCAGTCTTTTTANGAAACGAAGAAGGCTGACCGACCGGCCAGACCTTTTCTCGCACGGACCCAGTCTTTTATTGCCCTCAACAAATCACAGCAGACCCTTTTGTTCTTCGTAGGATTTTTTTTTTCATTTTTATGAATTTTCACATTAAACCTATATATTTAGATTCCTCATTGCATAGCGATTCTAAGCAAGCTTCATTCATTGAAATAGCTTAATTTGGACCGAAGTTGATTCACTGGGATTTTCAGGAAATATCAACTAGAAGTAAAAATTCAATTGAAACGATGTAAATTTTTAATTTATTGAAGTTTGCACAGAATTTTGGAATTGTTCAAATAATAAAAAAAAGGTAGTCATATGAGTCCCATATATTGCATAGTGCTAAATTACAGCTTATTGACCTTATCCTAAGACAAAAATTCTAAGCTCCTAATTTTTCAGAGCAATTCCCTGTGAGGGATTCCCCACAAAGGAATTATTAGTATAAATCAACGGG
>NW_021681044.1:92386-98786 GCF_001412515.2 Diachasma alloeum
GTATTTTGAGTTACAAATGAATCTAAACTCAACTCGTGAATCTTTTTCTGATCCTTGATTCCTATTTTCCTAGGCTCCCTACCATCATTGAGAGGAGAACGAGATTTGATGGCCTGACACATTTTTCTCTTAACGTCGTTACTCACATGATCGTCGAAAAAAGCCAAAGCAATCAATTCCTCCGACAAGTACCAAAGGTGGTTACTAAATTTCTCGAATACTGCTTTCTGAATTTTTGGGGAAATGCAGCCACCAATCCCAGCATTTGTTGATAAATCCTTCAGCAGAATCCAATCATTGTTTGGGGCTGTGACTGGATTTGAACACGTGAACCACGCTCTCTGATATAACAAAACTATGAAAATACAAACATCTCGTAGACCAGATGTTTCTTGGGCTGTCAGATGAAATTAATCCCGGAAGAAGAAGATCTTGAACGAATAAATCGCTTTGGACATCCATCTAGCATGATGCATGGGCCCAAGAGCTCGAAAACGGTTCCCTTTCATCAGATTCCCTTCGAGAAACATAACGATCAATTCCAACAACTCCCTGTAGTCGTTACGGATATTTTTATTCTGTGAATTGGAAAAATAGATATAATTAAACTTGATGTTACTGAATGTTAGTGTGATAGAAGGAGAAAAAGTGAGTGTGAATTATTCCCGTGTGGGTAATGTGTTGCCACTGACCTTTAAGTGTTCTTCAGCAAATGCAAGGGCATCCAGCGTATGACAATGCAGTACCTCTTTGACTTTGGCATCGTGCACTCCCGGTGAAAATTTTGCCTTCTCAATGTTTTTCCAGTCCCCTTGAAAGCGTTTGAATATCGAAACTTCAGGCCCAGACGTACTCCCCATTGATGTTTCCAATGCAATTTTCAGAAGAAGTTCAAAAATATGATGACGGCATGCTAGGTATAACAGTTCTCTCTCGAGTAATTTTTCAAGCAGAATACAGGCACCACTTATGCTGCCTGTATTGCTCGCCGTGGTATCGAATACCATGGAGCATATGTCATCAATAATGTCCCATTCCTTCAAGCAATCATAGATCGCTTTTGCCTGCAATTCTCCAGTTCCCTTTTCAAGTCTCGAAACACCAAGCAATTGATTCCAGTCATCATCTGACGCAAGAACTGGGAGCCGATCTATTTTCTTGAATTTATCTTCCGGCGCTGACATTCGTTTGCCATCCCGGTGAACTGCCTTGGCCGAAGACGATCTATGTTTAAAATTATCTTTTATCTGAGCAGCCATCGACTCGCGTTGTTTTTTCCGATTGCGACGAAGAGTTTCCGGGCTCAGATGGATATCATCTAAAGATATACCAAGTATTATGAGGATTGCTGCTATCACACGTGCAGCCATACGATTGCTCACTTTGGCTCTGTCTAAAATCGCAGTGAGATTTGGGGTCACGATCTTGAGTTTTTTAGGATTGGTCGGTGGCGATGCAACTTCATAATCGCTGTCCTCGTCTTCATAATCACTGTCTTCAATCTGCTTCAGCAGTTCATCGATGTCTTCATCGTCATCATAAATGCAGTTGGCATAATTTGCAGCAAATCCGGTTGGTTCACCTGGAATATCAAATAAACGGGCAAATATGAGTTAGAGGTCAGTGGAAGGAATTGGAGGATCTAGAAACGGCATGAATTTGAGTGGTTTTTTGATTAAAATAAAAAATATTCTATGCGGAATTTATATACCTTTACCATTAGTAAGTTGAAAAAAAAGAAACGAAATCAGAAAAATGCAAAAATGGGATGGGGAAAAGACACAAAGAGAACTCGTGTATCCCCTCTACACATTCCCCCTAAGGGGGAAAAATATCTCGACAACCCATAGGTTTAAAGAAAAATGTCAAAAGACATTGTTTGAAATTCAGCTATTCAAACTAGTCAAACGGTCACCGGGTTCAACGAAATTCTCGAGAAACTTCGGGACCCGTCGGGATCACGGTCAGCTACGAAGAAAATCGCCGAAAAAGAAGTAGTATCGTTCTAGCCACCGAGAGAGTCACTCTAATCGCAAATTGTATTGCCATAACCGCTCGATCGAGTACATCACCGGAGTACATCGACGCGATATATTTAAGTCTAGCGCTTTGTATAGCGCCTCTATTTAATTCAATTCAATTATCAATTAATTCCGAGTTAATTATCAATTATTTGAGTCAATTATCAAGTTCAATATCGAGAGAATCTCAAGTGCAGTGCATTTTTCAAACAATCATTTTTATTGACTTGTCGAGCAACTCAACAGTGTAATAATATTAATTTATCAAGACGCGTGGGTTATTCCACAATAAAGTACATCAACAGTGTGGTTTTATAATTCCGCGTGTTTTAATTTTCCACCTCCTTCCACAATTCCACTTTTTTCCCAACCGGCATCTCAATTTAGCTTCAATCTCAAACAAATGGTCCTTCGAGCCGGATAGGGAAAAAGTGCGTGAGAGTGAGTGGAAAATTCTAGAATAAAAGGGACGCCTCGTGTGTAACGGACTTTCGGGTTCCACACGAGCAAATCTACGGACAAGTCAAGACAATCAACAGTGCAGAGTGTTGTGCCCAGTGTTTACAGTTGAAGTTCGGTATTGTAAACACCGGTAGTGACATTTCGACCTCTAGTGCTGTGCAACTTCGGAAAACCTCGGTCTCCGTCGGGACTAGCCGAGGCCCAAGCCGCGCGCGCTACGCGAAATCCAACAGGCAGTTGGAAGAGCGCCCTCACCTAATAACGTGCCCTACCTTATCGACAGTGGGCATCAAGTCAACATCAGTCGGTATCTACCTATTATCGATAAGTTACCTCACCCAGAGCAGAGACGACCACCATGTCAGACGCAGAGTTAGGAGATAATCAACGTATGGATGAAAGCACTGAGGAGACGCCAAGCGTAATTGAGCCAATTATCCAAATTACTGAGAATCCGTCCCAAGCGCACTTCAGTGGAGAAAATACACCGCAGTTCCCTAATGCGACTTCCATTCACCAACAAGAAATTAAACACACTGTAGCCGAGAGGGGACCTGCAATAGGCGAACTCACAGAGACTCAGAAGTTCCAAATAAATAAACTGGACTTCAAGGTAAAGTCATTTAATGATATTTATCAAGAATTGTTGCAGTCAGCCGAGAACATTAGCGGTCTCACAGTTGAGGAGTTGGACGGCCAGGAGAAAATCATCGAAGGAGAATGGAATGAATTGCTCATCATCCAAGACAAACTCAGCGAGACCCTCCTGTCAACTCATCAACATATTATTGAGACCACCTATCAGAGGGCTTCAACGCTGAAGAAACCCTGCCTCAAACTCATCTATCAGCTCAAAGGAATCATCAAGAAGAGGGAATCAGCGAGTACATCAACAACATCAGGCCAAGCCAATCAACTCAAGAGAATCGGACTGAAACCATTCGAAGGAAAATACTCAGAGTGGAAGCAGTTCAGCGACCTGTTCCAGTCACTGGTGGGAAAAGACGATTCAATTCCGCCAGTGCAAAAGCTAGTACGCCTCAAGGAGGCTCTCAAGGGACAGGCAGCAAATCTCATCGACACCTTCACGGTGACCGATGAGAATTATGAGAAGGCCTGGCAGAAGCTAGTGAGGAAATATGAGGATCCCAGACTCATCGCTCAAGCACTGTTCAACAGGATCCTCCACCTCCCGAAGATCACCAAGGCAACTGCGGAGAACCTCAACGCCAATGCAGCGACAGCCCTTGAGACGAGAGATCAGCTGATCACTATGACAGGCTTGTCCAAGGAGAGCGTCAGTGAGCAGATGATCGTTCATCTATTGAGGAAGTCCCTGGATGCTGAGACTCTCAGAGCATGGGAATTGAAGCTAGGAGATTCCAAGGACTTCCCAACGCTGGAGGAGTTCACCAGCTTCGTTGAATCCTGCGCAAGAGGAATCAATGCTGGAGCCAAGCTGACCACCGAGCCTCTAGCACCACCAGTCAAGAAGCATGGAGCAACTCAACGTCAGAGAAATGCTCACCTAGCAGTAACTCAACAGAGGGAGCCAGGAGAGCTCACCAGACTGCTCCCCAAGGAGCACTGTGCCTACTGCAAGGGACCACATTTCATCGCGAACTGTCAGAGGTTCGTCGACCTGTCCCCCATCAAGAGGAATGAGTTCGTGGTCAGCACAAGGCTCTGTTTCAACTGCTTGGGCCCACATCTATTCTCAAAGTGCAGGTCCACCAAGACGTGCTTCAGCTGCAAGCGCAGGCATCACACACTCATCCATGGTGGAAGCACGTACACCAACGGCAGAGATGCTGAGCAGGCAGCTCCAGTGAACCCAACAAGAGAAGAAAATCCACAGACGGTCCAACCAGGAACGAGCTGGGCTGAGTGTACGTAAAAACCTAGTTTCCCTCTAATTTAAAAACACTCATTGATCGCTCTCAATTATACCTACCAGCATCCAGAGCATCACCAACACGAATCATCACCAATCAGGCGATCAGTACCTCAACATCACCTGTCATCAAAGAGCAAATCACCAAGCAGCCAATCATCGAGCAGAGCAGTCATCATTTAGCAGCTGATCAGCAATATACACTTCTAGCAACAGCCCAAGTACGAGCACAATCTCCAAAGGGCTTCCTTCTCAAAGCAAGAGCGCTCATCGATCAAGGCTCAGAGTTATCATTTATCTCTGAGGAACTAGTACATCAACTACAACTCTTACGAAGGTCATCAAAAATAGAGTTAATCGGAATAGGAGAGACAAACTCAGGTCACACGAGGGGAGCAGTATCAGTACTGCTTCAAGCAGTTGATGGATCACAGCAAGTGCAAATCAATGCTCACATACTCAAGAAACTCACCGTCAAGCTACCATCATTCTCGTGCTCACCAACATGGATCGACCCTCCACAAGGTCTTCAACTAGCCGATCCAGATTATCTAAAACCTGGTCCAATAGACATCATCATAGGGGCTGACAGCTATGGGCGGATCATCAAGAGCAGAGTCGTCAGGTCCAGAAACACTCAATTAGTTGGCCAACAAACAATATTTGGTTGGATACTATCAGGTCCAATCGAATGCAGTGGTTGTTTACCGAGGGTTTCTCTATCGGCCGTAAAGGAATCTTCAAACGAGCAACTACAAGAGCTTCTTCAAAGATTTTGGCACCAGGAGGAATTACCAAAAATTCCCAACTCATCAGCAGAGCTATCACCAGATGAACTCGAGTGTGAGAAATTCTTCAAGTCCACACACACCAGAGACGAAACTGGGCGCTACATCGTAAGACTTCCTCTACGGACCTCACCAACAGCGCTCGGAGAGTCTAAATTCAAGGCCTCACGTCAACTCCAGTCAGTTGCACGTCGTCTTCAGACAGACGAATCATATTCCCAGCTCTACAGAGAATTTATCAACGAGTATGAGGCACTGGGACACATGCGCAAAGCACCAGAAGGAGCAGAACCCGTCACAGCATACTATCTACCGCATCACGGAGTTCTGAGAGAGGACGCACTCACCACGCAGTTGAGAGTTGTCTTCAACGGCTCAAGTCCTAGCTCATCAGGATTATCTCTCAATGATATCCTCTATCCGGGTGAGAAGCTACAAGTTAATACCATGAACGTATTAACATGGCTCAGAAAACACAAAATTGTTTTCGGGACAGACATTGTCAAGATGTTCAGACAGATTCGAGTGCATCAAGACGATTGGGATCTCCAGAGAATTCTGTGGATCAACGAAAATCAGCAGCAGATCACCTACCAACTGACCACAGTCACCTACGGTCTCAATTGTTCTCCATGGCTATCTCTACGAGTTCTCCAACAATTAGCAGAGGATGAAGGACATCACTATCCAGCAGCCGTCGAGGCACTCACCAAAGGTCGCTACGTCGACGATATCTGCGGCGGAGCTGATACAGAAGATCCCCTGAAAGAAATCGCATGGCAGTTACAAGGGCTCTGTCAAGCAAGCGGTTTCGCTCTACAAAAGTGGAGCGNAGGCGGTTTCGCTCTACAAAAGTGGAGCAGTAATTGCCCACACGTTTTAGAGGAATTGGGAATCTCGACGAGCAAGGCAATCATCCAGTTCGAGGAGCCTATCACCAAAGTGCTCGGATTGTATTGGCATCAATCGTCCGATACATTTCAATTTAAATCAAAGCAGTTCGAGTCAGCAACAATCACCAAGAGAGTAGTAGCATCAGAAATCGCTCAACTGTTTGATCCATTGGGATTCATCGCTCCAGTAATCACCCGAGGCAAGATAATCATCCAAGATCTATGGAAACTCAAGCTCACTTGGGACACACCACTTCCAAAGGAGTATGAAGATCAATGGATAAGCTTCAGAAAGAACCTCAACCAACTGAATCAAGTCTCAGTGCCAAGGTGGCTGAGACT
>NW_021681045.1:0-146 GCF_001412515.2 Diachasma alloeum
TAATGAGTTATCTTTTCCGAAAATCGTTGCCTCACAAATTGGATGGGTGCTGATATCATAAAATGGATACTTAGGTTCACAAATGAAGCGATAATCATCGGTAATTCCACAGTGTGCGAGATCCTCAGCGTGTGCCAAAGTATAAA
>NW_021681045.1:343-2080 GCF_001412515.2 Diachasma alloeum
ATCAGTGGGAATGACCACAGAGGCATCTCCATTAACTATTGAAAAATGGTTTGCAGCACTTTGAAGTTCTTGAAGAGTGAATAATTGAGGGTGCACAACACCTGTCTTAGCTAAATGCACCATCTCGATAATGGTTTTCAGGGTATAAATATAATTATCCAATTCCTCTTCCAAACTTTCAACCCAATCTCGTATTTTATTCAATATTAGTTGATATTCAGCACTGTTAAAAGTTTCATTTTTCATCAGCTCCTCAATTAATCGAGCCTCTGTCTCAACACCTCCAAGGCTTATTGTGCTTTGATTCTCCAATGCCTTAATTGTATCACAAAACTGATGCAGTCCTGATTTAATTAGGTGCAGCTTTTCAGTAGTTTTATCTGATATTTCTTCATTGCCGTGTAGAGTTCCCAAAGCCACATCCTTATTTTGCTCTTCAATACTGGACTCATTCATGAAGAACAGGAATCGAGCTATATCTTTTTCAGNTTCTGTCTCAACACCCCCAAGGCTTATTGTTCTTTGATTCTCCAATGCCTTAATTGTATCACAAAAATGATGCAGTCCTGATTTAATTAAGTGCAGCTTTTCACTAGTTTTATCTAATATTTCTTCATTGCCGTGTAGAGTTCCCAAAGCCACATCCTTATTTTGCTCTTCAATACTGGACTCATTCATGAAGAACAGGAATCGAGCTATATACTTTTCCACGTTTCGATTCTTTTTCAGGATATTTTCACTTTGAAGAACTTCTGCACATTGTTCAGCTCCTCCATAATTTTTACACTTTTGATCCATATTTTCCAGTATTTTCGGATGAATTAGTGGTCGTTGATCGATGAATTTTCTCCAGTCAATCCGAGTGGCGAGTTGCCACTCACCTGTGGTGAAGCGCACATCACCTACAGATTCATAATATAGTCCACTTCGACTGAAAATCTCAGTATTGAGAAAATTTTCACTCCGGCAGGAGGATGTCGCGAGAACTAGTAGCACGATGATTTTCACAAGCATGTTGTTGAGTTGAAATCACCAACTAAACTGTGAAGGATGAAAATAGGCTGACTGTTTAAATAGTTTTTCCCCCTCTCCATGTTTTTTATTCATCAGCATCAATCTAGCTGTCACGTCAAAAATGAACAAAATGACATGATCTAAAATTTATGATTAAGCTGTTTAAGACCGAATAGGTCACTTCAGCTAGTATTATTGAATAGAATTTACAAAGGAGGAAATTCGAATTGTTATTTGGATAATTCCCAAAAATAAACCCCACTGGATATAGGAAATTAAAAGAAAATTCGAACACAAGTTTTAATTTAAAATGACTCCGGAGAGTCTATATTTTAAAAAGAGAATAAAATAAAACACTGAAAATTTAGATTCACAAGACTCACAGTTGCTGATCTCTGCTAATCCAGTATGGTTCACAATTTTTCACTTAAACAATTTATTAATAATGCCGCACTATCTTATTGATTTTAAATTTTTTAAAAATATTGTCTCGACACAATCCAAATATTACACTAATTAAAAACACAAAAATATAAGCCACGAAAGACTTAAAAATAAAAATAAAAAACATGAAAGATTTGTAATAAACGAAGTCTTGAAAGACTTGTAAAATTAGGCCACGAAAGACTTAAAACCAAATTTGTCACGAAGGACTTGAAAATAAACTAGTGTTGAAAACTAGCTAAAATGAGCTACGATGGGACTGAGGAACAAAACGACGCG
>NW_021681045.1:9479-10266 GCF_001412515.2 Diachasma alloeum
ATGGAAAATGCTGGCTGGCTGGGTGTTCAAGAGAAATTGAGTTTAGTCGACGATGGTGGCTGCTTCGATATTTCCATTCCATTGAGTATGCTGCTGGGATTTGCTGAAGATTATCGAAAAATTATAGCCAATGTAAAACATGAGCTCGTTTTAATCAGAGCTTGTACTGACAATAATGCTGCGGTTCAAACAGATGCGGAAGATTTTAAAGTAACATTCAGCAAAATCGAGTGGCTGGTCCCATATGTGACATTATCGGATACTAAAAACATTGAGTTGCTGAATTTCATCCAGAAGGATCCTGCAATATCAATGAGCTTCAGATTGTGGGAGTTATATGAGTATCCAATGCTTCCAGAGACAACAAAACATGTGTGGACGGTGAAAACTGCAACGCAGCTCGAGAAGCCACGTTATGTTATTCTGGCTTTTCAAACAGCACGAAAAAATAAGGATAAGAAAAATGCTAGCAATTTTGACCATTGCAGTATTGCAGATGTTAAGTTATTCCTGAATTCCCAATGTTATCCATATGGAAATATAGATGTAGATATGGCTAAGAATCAGTATTCTATACTTTATGATATGTATTCAAAATTTCAATCATCATATTATGATCAGCAAGTGAATAATCCTTTATTAAGTAAAGCACTATTTTCAACGATTACCCCACTAGTAGTGATTGATTGTTCTAAACAAATGAATCTTTGAAATTTGGACCGGTGGATGTCCGTTTAGAATTTGAAATGAGAATAAGTATTCCCACGGGCACTGCTGCTTACTGCCT
>NW_021681045.1:14427-15139 GCF_001412515.2 Diachasma alloeum
CTTGAGTAGTGGTAGTATTCTTCTGAACAAACCACCTAGGAAACTACCAATGCCATGTCCTTTTTGATTAGCACTACCTATGTACACACGACTTATACCCCCATGGTCACTTGTACTGTATTCTCCCCCTGATTGTAGAATCTCGTCGAAAATGTAGGTGTTCATAATCCGTGATTATTCAGTGCGTTTGAAATTAAGTGTCACAGTCAACGTTCCGTGTTCGAATGGTATCGGTGCTCCATACTCATCTCTTATATCTATCTCGATCGTTTGAAATTTCGTGCGTAGTAATGGTATATAAAGTGGTGGTGAAAATACCTTGATTTTCATTCCCCCGTATTTATAATTATCAATATCTAATGGTACAATACGCATTAGCGGGGTGTGTACATCACCGGTTATATAGGTTTCGCATATATCCGAGTATACGTACATACTTTGAGGGAGACCTCGTGATAATGAAGCGGGTGTCTGTCCCTCGTACGTATGTGTTTGGGCGCATAATATTACGCATTTATCTTTATCTGCAAATCCGACAAGTTTCTTCAGTAAAGGTGCTAAGTGCAGAATATGAAACATATCTCCACAGGAAGCACCATAGATCCGTTGTACAGAGACGTCGCCACCACAATTCATAATGAATTTTACATGATCTCTCATAAATGACATTCCGTTCATACTATCCAACAAATCTGTAATACTATCGTAAACA
>NW_021681045.1:15424-15617 GCF_001412515.2 Diachasma alloeum
GGTCACCACAGTTGTATTTAGGCGATCGATCCTGACTAGATTTACGGTTAGTACTGTATCTTTTGGAGAGGTTTTCTGCTGCTATGAGAGAATTTTTTGCATCAACTTCGCACGGACGGAAACGCGTCCCTGAATGTCTTGTATGATTGTAGGCATTCACAATTTTCTGAAGAACATCCACGTAGCGTTTGGT
>NW_021681045.1:15941-16958 GCF_001412515.2 Diachasma alloeum
GAATATGTGAAATATCTCCACAATCTTTCCTTCAGTGTTCTGTTGAATCTTTCAACGATAGCAGCTTTTATATCAGGATGTCGGGTTACACGATATTAAATTCCATACTTACTCAGAAGTTGTTGAAATTCAGAATTGACGAATTCTTGACCACGATCCGTTTGAAGGATTCTCGGGGTACGTTGTCCCCCATTGTTCACAAGTATCCGTCTAAATGCCCGGGTTACTATCTTTGCACTCTTATTTGTCAGAGGTTGTACCTATGCATATTTACTGAGAACATCGATGACTACTAACATGTAGGAGAATCCGTCATTGTATGTTGATATGGCGCGAAGATCAACTAAATCAGCCTCCCAAACAGCGTCAACTTCAGAGACGTTATATGACGTCTATTAAAACGATGACGTACCATCTTATGCCTATTGTACGCATCCTGGCTCTCCAGCCAGATCCTGACATCATTACCTCTGTGAATGTTTTGGAGGTTACGTGCACCAGCAAATGCTGCAGGGTGATTAGGGTTGTAATAACCGTTCCCAAGACGTTTCATTTTCTCAGTTTTATCTATCGTATTTTCAGGGACCCACCGTTTTGAGTATTTCCGATACTATTGTACGACTCGTCACTGTCTTCTTCTTCTTCTATAGGATTTATAATCTTCTGATGTCGACGACTGTTTCCTCGAGGTGTAGACGTCTCTATATTGAGAGTTGACTGTAACAACTCTTCGTTGCCAATGAACTCGCGAGGAACAATATACGATTTTAGTACATTCCCAAATAATTTTCTTCCGACTGCAATCTTTTTCTTTCGTGACCGCATGGCCTCATTAATAAGATCTACTATATTTGAATTCTTGATAAGTTTCCCGTTGATGCTAACCACACCTTCTCCGTCCCAACATATAACCTCTCTTGGCATTGTCTGTAGTTTGCGTAGGAGTGCTGCAGCATTCTTTCGGTATCTTTTCGGCACACTTTCAATTATTGATCTTGATTCAATATTATCGTCAGT
>NW_021681045.1:16968-21471 GCF_001412515.2 Diachasma alloeum
TATACGATTTTAGTACATTCCCAAATAATTTTCTTCCGACTGCAATCTTTTTCTTTCGTGACCGCATGGCCTTGTTAATAAGATCTACTATATTTGAATTCTTTATAAGTTTTCCGTTGATGCTAACCACACCTCCGTCCCAACATATAACCTCTCTTGGCATGGTCTGTAGTTTGCGTAGGAGTGCGGCAGCATTCTTTCGGTATCTTTTCGGCACACTTTCAATTATTGATCTTGATTCAATATTATCGTCAGTGTAATCATACACACGAGAACTGGAAAAACGTGGCCGAATCGGTGAAATTTGAGCATGTTTTTGGTAGGTTGATTCTTTCGGGCTATCAAAAGTCTCAGTATCCATCGACAACTGGTGAGAATTGTGTACCAAACTGAGATAACGTTGTAAAATCTGTTGATATGCGTTCCATTTCTCACGTTCATCAGCGTATGAACCCGATTCTAAGATTTCTTTCATTTCATTATCAAGACGTGACAATGTCGTTCCCTGTGTTTGTACACTTTTTGGCGTAGTGATACGGTTATCAGACGTCGTGAGTGTCTGACCCCTGTCATCAGTAATGGCACCAATCCTGTCTTCTGAAACAAGTATCATCTTCCGCGCATATTCCATCTCTTTTGATTGTTTCACTCTTACTATTTACTAATAAGATTTGAAATCAAAGTACCTAGTATAGGTGCTAGAAGCAGCGGGAGGAACCCCCCTCTCTGAATGATAATCTTCTTCTTTTTTGATAGGCACTTTTTTCCAACAGCCAAATCACGAAGTACTTTTTTATATGGTTTTAATTTATCTTTCTGAGATTTACCGATTGGTATATTACCGCGTAAGATGTTTAATGCACACTCACATATACAACATATTAACCCCGTATCAGCTCTTCTAAGTAACGTCTGCCGCTGTTCTTTATTCAAATGACAAAGCGCTTGAACGACAATTGTCAATTTCTTACTGGGCGTACCTCGCGCCGCCATGGTATAAGGAAAACTGACACGTCTGTGTCTTATTACCTTTGATTTATACCTTTCCGCGGTACGTACACGAACTGTTTTTCATCATTTGGAAAGATCGAACTGCGTGCTCGATAATCTTCAGGTGTTGATTGTTTCAGATCCAGCAGTATATAACCATGCGGCCGTGAGGTGGCGTCTAGGTAGGCTTCTTGTAAAAACCTGGGGTTGTCAGGATAAACTTGTCGCGCGAGGTGCTGAATTTGTGCACGATCCCGAGGATTCTTGAAAATCACAATGTAATTAGAATTCAGAGAAATATCTCTTTGACCCCGCCCCTGGTGAAATATATTCTGTGTTATGAAAATTACACTCAGATTTTTATGATGACTACCTTTCGTGAAGAGATCGGTAATGGTATGTTTCGATGAGTCACGCATCAAATCGTCAATAATAATCAACTTGGATCGTGAATCAGAACTATAATCTTGACTTTGTGGTAGTCCTTCGCGGAACTCAATTAAATTAGCGTTTGGGTATTGCATGTATGTGGGTTGCCATTCAGCATAATAAAAAAGAATTCGTGAAAATTTTGTGTCGGACATGAAAGATAGGTATTGCAAAAATGTTTTGACAAAAACTGTTTTCCCGCACCCCGTGGGGCCACTTATTATAGACGTCCATGGGTGTTTCCAACGCGTATCCATGATCGAGACTGATGGTGAAGAACCATGGACATCACGTTTTTATACACAGTAGCGACTAATAAGGAACAAAAAGAATGACAACACTGTAGATAGGATTCACATATAAAAATTCTTTATTCTTTATAATTNCCCGTGAGGCCACTTATTATAGACGTCCATGGGTGTTTCCAACGCGTATCCATGATCGAGACTGATGGTGAAGAACCATGGACATCACGTTTTTATACACAGTAGCGACTAATAAGGAACAAAAAGAATGACAACACTGTAGATAGGATTCACATATAAAAATTCTTTATTCTTTATAATTACAACCACGCCTCCACAGAAGAATTTTTGTTTATCCAATCACGAAGCTGGTGAGCTTGGGATAGAGCGCAATATACGTGGTGTTTGGTGTTCTGTCCGCTCAATGCCGTATGGTAATCACATACAACTGAAGATTTTTCCATCTTACGAAACGACGGACAATCGTCTTCTTCCTCGGTAAGGTCTATAACTTCTTTTGCTGTGTGTTTCCAGATGAAATCCGCTTTGCAAGAACCCCGTACAAATATACGGTCTGCACGATGCACTATACTACGTAAATGATTTTGCATCAGATCCTTGAATTTAACGTTTCCAACGCTCCAGTCAATTCCGTGATGGTGTGTAGTTACCCACTTATACTCCTTTCTGTATTTATGGGGAATTTTCAACGGTTCACATGATTTGAGAAGCCAGTGCCAAGACAAATCACCTTTTAGCGCAACTACTGCAATTTCCTTTGCTATAAAGTGGTTATAGTGTCCTTTATAACCCTGTATATCCACGACAATATCCATAATGAGGTGTTGCTCAGGCGCAAATACAACTAAAACTGAGACGAGACGAAAATACGAATATCGTGGAAGTGGGAAATTAAATAAAAAATGCTGACGCCACGATTATATACCTCGACAAAAATCGTCACATTTCATTTATTATTATTCGTCATTCGTTTGCTACATACCCATATGGCACGGTCCTATATACATTTCTACATTGCCTTTTAGTGCTACAAACAGAAGTCATTTTTACCTCTTTCTTTGTTACTACCTGATGAAATTCTGTGCGTCTGATAGCATCGTATGACAAGACTATTGGACCCTCCCTTTCGCGTGTCACCATTTCTCTGACAGCTTGATAATTGATATGTTGATTATTATTGAAGTTTAATGTGATACCTTTAACTTTACACACTTCTTTTGTCTCATTATTACTTGTTTGAACTAGGTACGCATAGAATTTGGGGCCCCNTCCTGATACAAAAGACTTGATATAACTACCTTCTCCGTAACCTTCTAGCTCATTTGTCAAATCACCGAGAAATTTACCGCATTCTGGTTCCCACTCACCGTCTTTTGATACAAATATAATGGAATCTGTATCACAATATAGAACCCTCTCTTGAAGTCTCTCTAAGTAACTGTACAGTTTGAGACGAGCCTGTGCTGTTGTNCAATATAGAACCCTCTCTTGAAGTCTCACTAAGTAACTGTACAGTTTGAGACGAGCCTGTGCTATTGTGTAGGCCGCAATAACAACGTTAACTGTGGGTGTCGGTAGAAGCGCCTCATTTTCATATACACAATTCACGTACATCATTTTTTCGTTGACGGGAAGCAATCCTGTGATTACCAATGCAGGGTTATTTATCATTTCTAATAATCTGTGCCTTGTCGCAACTATTTCAGTTTGCGGTAAGTTTACCCCAAAATGCATTGAGAACCATTTTCGGTAAGGCTCTATACCCTGGATTACACTCTATCTTATGTTTCTCGAGTAAGACGCATTCCTTCGCAAAATATTCTTGTATATAAGCATCTTTATCTTCATCTGTTGAACAACCCTGCGGATAGCCGGAGGCTTCTTGCTTTTCTTTTAAGAAAGTGTCTACATATTTGTTAAATAACCCGTCTATATTACTTTCCCGGTTGTATTGAATGATCTTTCAATTCTCTCGTTTTCAATGGCCTTTCGCAATTCGTCTACAACCCATGGACCTGTAAACTCGCTATCTTCGTCGTCTTGGTGATTACAAATATCCTGATTCAATGTTTCACAACATGAACAACATAAGGAAAACATTAAACGCCCATGAGCACGGATTGGAAGCACAGGGAGATATAAATCAGACGGAGCGACATCGGTGCATTTTACAAGGCCCTCCACATTATCAAGATTATGATCACAACCTATCAACACTTTGCACTCGTCGTCTACGTAAACTTGGGGGTGTCCTATTAGGTATTTACCAGTTTTGTTGACAAAAGGGTACAAAGATGTAACATCAAGATATTTGATCTTTTCGGTATTTGCGGTATCGTAGAGGGTGACATAATTTTCTGTACGGCCGCCAAAGGAAGCATCACGAGAATTCAATTTTGCATTTTTCATTAAAGGGTGATTGTTTACAAAATCGCGGTCTTGTACGGAATTTTTTAATTGATCATCGAACGTGCACTCCCACATTTCTATCAAAGTGTACCACCCGAGACGGCGAATCTTATTAGCTGTCAACATGGTACTTTCATACCGGGTATCAAGTGAGTCCCCTGCACGTAACTCCCTATGCCTGTTTATTTTATAACACGTCGTACACCCGTGCCAAAAACATCCGTAAAATTGGAGGACACACATCTGCTGATTTTCCTTCTCGCAATAGCCATCGACCATAATATCGCATGACAATCGGTATTCTTTAGCGTTACCTGCATGGATAATACGGTTTCCGGAATGTCTTTGCTGCAACAATAACCACGATATAGCTTTCTTTGACTGTGTAGTTGTGTATCTGTACGTACCA
>NW_021681045.1:21594-25223 GCF_001412515.2 Diachasma alloeum
ATGGATAATACGGTTTCCGGAATGTCTTTGCTGCAACAATAACCACGATATAGCTGTCTTTGACTGTGTAGTTGTGTATCTGCACGTACCACCCAACAGTAAAATTTCGATTGTATGAGGCTGCATAAAATTAGTTCTATAAACTTTAGAACAGATCGACGCAATCGTACTACATTGGGTGAACGGACAAATACCTGTCTTTTTTAGCAGCATTTCACGAAAAATGATACATGCCCGTGTCAGAATGGTAACATCCATTCGACAGTATAATTCTAGCTCGTGTTTGAAATTGAAAACGTAATTCTCGTTTAATTTTTGGTTGTGCCATTCCAACAATTTGTCGCTGTCTTTCTTGAACATGGTGTCGGGAGAAAAATAACTCAAGTCTGGTAACGGTCCTACGTAATCAATATTTTCAGGCACATTGAAGAAGTGCGGNTCGACAGTAAAATTCTAGCTCGTGTTTGAAATTGAAAACGTAATTCTCGTTTGATTTTCCGTTGTGCCATTCCAACAATTTGTCGCGGTCTTTCTTGAACATGGTGTCGGGAGAAAAATAACTCAAGTCTGGTAACGGTCCTACGTAATCAATATTTTCAGGCACATTGAAGAAGTGCGGAAAATACCCTTTGGCTATATCATTATCAAAACCGAATGATTTGGGTAACGCTGACAACGGCATGTGAAAGTAATTCAAGCTATCCAGAAAAATTATGTTACCAACACGCATTTGCATTATTTTTGTACCGTTTAAAATAACGCTCGGGAGTCGTGTTCTTTTGATGTTGACTAGATAACGTAAAACAAATTGTGCATCGAAGCTACGCGCGTTGTGCGCAATACAAATTACTTTGTCAGTGGAACGATACTTGGCAAATGCAATATCCACTAACCCGGCAACTGCCGTGTCTTCATTCTGAAACACATACTCGCGCTTCCCGCAGCTACGATAATTTTTATCTGAGTTATTGTCATGACAACACTGTGTACATACTTTTGTACTACGCCAAAACTAGGGATGTGCAATTTTGTATCAGCATCACCACGGACAGTGACATTCTGTTGTGTCTCAAAATCGTAAAATATGAAAATCGTTCGTTGCTGCTTATGCGTCTTCAGTGGTGGCATATAGCAAAGGTGATTTATTTCACGATTACACCCGCACGCTTGGCAGAATACTATACCGCACTCATGTTTTTTGTTTTGTTTCTCTAGTCGAATCACTCTGAAACATAGTTGACATACTTTAAGGGAATCACAGACACTCATGTCTGAATTTTTACCTTTTAATTTTCCCGATCCCTTCTCCAAATGTCTTTCAAGACATTGCTGATTAAAAAACCATCGGTTACAGACATTGCAAACTATACGCTGCAGGCTTTGACAGATCGTCTCACCCTTGCACCTAGGACATTTCCCAGGGCATCGGTGCTCAATGTTATCTGTGAATGTTCTGTTACACACCTCACAGAAACCGCGGCCTGCAATAGCTCCTTGTAAGTTGAGAATCGGTTGGAAATGGTTTGTGCGTTCGTAATATAAAATGAATAAAGTATGTTTAACCTCCCCATATCTTTCTTTAACACTCTGACGACCATCAAAGACGGGCAAACCGCCTTTGCCAAAAGTTAAAAATTCATAGACTATGATGGCTGGCTTTCGTTGAAGATAGTAATTTTGAAATGCATGGATCTCTGTGATCCCGCTACCATTTTGGGGGATCGTGGCACCGCTGAGTTGCATTAATTTCACTGCCTCTTTCCGCTGAGTATCACGAGTCTTATTAATGATTGCTTTCCATCGCCTCTGTACATCACCCGTTCGAATTTCTCCACGTTCAGCATGGAGCTGAGCAACAACTAGAGAACGCGGTAAGCAAAGATTATCAATGTTCGAAATAGTTAGGATAGATCGTTTGAAAATGTCTTCGTGCGTGAGTTTTTTTTGCCCTGAACCTTCTACACCACTGACTCTTGCCGCTGTAACCACAATATTATCTGACATGGTTTGACCGCCTGTACTCTGCGAAATACCTTTGACGATGGTCAACAAATTATTAGCACTACAATTACGTGCATCGCGAAAACGTAACCAGACAGGACCGTGATTTAATCTATCGAAATTGATTGAAAACCCGACGTGATCGTGAGGTTGACATGTCGCAGTTACATGAGTTGTTATATCACGAAAGGCCCCTTCTACCCACTCTATCATGTTTGTGTTAGCAGGAGGGTCCAATATCTTAATAACACATTCCTTACCTTTCATCTTAAAATTATGGTATTTTTTACATGACTCAGCGATTATTTCGAAACGGCGTCCTGGGGGATGGATATCCTCGTGAGGGTCTGATTCCTCCTTGTTTTCTCCATTTTGCCGTTGGGTCACTGTCGCAGATCTCGTCATAGCTCCTCCTATTTCGCACACTACAAGAACCACACGTAGTAAAGTTAATTCGAATAATTGTAATGTATCATATCTCGTCTTTGATTAATTTAATATGTGTTCATTCCTCCTCTTTCTCATAAATATAGTAATGATATCCAGAAACGTCTAGAAATAATATCCGAACAATTGTGCGTGTGGGCAAATGGAAATTACATGATTGGCAATAATCTACGAAACGAAAATTCATCATCATCATACCACTAATGTTTTGTTCTTCTTCATTATTATCCTCTCGTAGCCCACCGATAGCTGAAAAGTTCTCCAAGTTGACTTGACAGTGACGTAGCATCCTTGCCTCTTCCTCCTCAATACCGTCGATGCATAAGTCCTCATCGCTATCTGAAGAGTAACATGAAGCGCATTCATACACTTCTGTAGGGTCTGTCTCCGGTATTCGTGCTCGTCTGATCATGTCGTACCGTGCTTCTCTTCTTCTTCTCAATTCCAATCTTCTTTCTAGTGCAACTCTGTGAGATATCCATGAATCATCTTCACTATCCGTGTCACAACATTGTTGCATGCCAGAAGGCCCTGGCTGTGGTGAGTGTGAGCGAGAATTAACAAGAGGTGTCGCGTACCTTTTCCGTTTTATTNCTGCGAACAGTGTATCTTCAGCAAGGCGTTTTTGGTGTTGAACGATGACCTGATCATGTAAGGAATGTATGGTATCCGTCAGGAGATGGACAAATAAACAAAACACAATACTTACGTTTGGAATGCTCGAAAAATAATGATAAACACTGGGCATCTCGTTTGTGGGAAAACTGAAGAGCACACGTGACCACCCGCAAAATTGTTCTATCTGCTGTCAAAAGACCCTGGTGATAAGCTTGAGATAGCACGCGACATGGTGTATGACAAACTATCCGCTGTAATATCCTGTTCAATGTTGCACGAGATAAACTATCCCAAAATTTCGTTCGTTGATCAAAAAAGAATTCCTGATATGGCGGTACTCTGTCGCAAATGAACTCAATCAACTCTGTTAAGAAATACAGATATCGCCTATTTTTTCGATAATCTTCGCGCTCCATTGTGTCCGTTTCGTATGATGATCTCTTTCAGACGTAAAAACTACAAGTGACGAATTCAAACGAATATTCGCAGAAATATAAGGCTTCGAAAGAGTTGCAATAGCATATCAGTTTTCTAAATATGTCCTTCGGATCAAACATAAAACT
>NW_021681045.1:25511-26694 GCF_001412515.2 Diachasma alloeum
CGCAGAAATATAAGGCTTCGAAAGAGTTGCAATAGCATATCAGTTTTCTAAATATGTCCTCCGGATCAAACACAAAACTGCAACTTTTGGAACACGTGGTGCATGGATCAGCAATTGAAAACCGTCGAAAATCACAATCNTTACACTCACGTGTCTTTTGTCATGTCTCAACGCCAACACCCGTAAAATTTTAAGGAATCAATCTGGGTGAAGCAGCCACTACTATTGGCTGATCTCCTAATTATAACTACATGATTGGTAGAACCGTGAGGGAGGGGGTAATAAGTGTGAATAGTATATATTTGAGGAATTCCCAAGAATTATCAGTACCCCGCCAACAGTTGTTGTGTATCCGTGGCTAAGTTTCCTGCGAGATTTGGAGAAATAGAGGTATGTAATTAATTTGCAAGTTTCGTTCATAAGATTGGTTCCATTTTATGATATCAATTTGTGTTCATTTTTCATTACAAAAGATCTTTTTGAAAAAATGGCTGAGNCAAGTTTCGTTCATAAGATTGGTTCCATTTGATGATATCTATTTGTGTTCATTATTGACTACAAAAGATCTTTTTGAAAAAATGGCTGAGAGAAGTATCAACAAAATCGNTTCAGTACTCCGCCAACAGTTATTGTGTATCCGTGGCTGAGTTTCCTGCGAGATTTGGAGAAATAGAGGTATGTAATTAATTTGCAAGTTTCGTTCATAAGATTGGTTCCATTTTATGATATCAATTTGTGTTCATTTTTCATTACAAAAGATCTTTTTGAAAAAATGGCTGAGAGAAGTATCAACAAAATTGCCCGATGCGAGACTCTCCCCGTTAAAAGGATTGATGATCTAACTCTGGGTGTGGATTATCAGATTACTGCATTCAAAAGTGTCAACACCAAATATGGTAGAAGAATCGTAGCTACTCTGGGTGCTGAGTATGACGGTTTCCTCCGCGCACGTGTATCTGCAGCACTTTTGGATGATCACGCAGAACACATCTATCATAAGACATTGCTTGTAGAGGGTCTTTTATCTGTACGTTTTCTGGAGGGTCCGTATCACCCATGCGAATTCATATATAAAGAAATGTAATTATATATACGTCATCCATAAAAACTGACTCTGTAATAAATGGGTATATATATACATATATATATATATATATATATATATATATATATATATATATAT
>NW_021681045.1:26918-27210 GCF_001412515.2 Diachasma alloeum
ATATATATATATATATATATATATATATATATATATATATATATATATATATATATATATATATATATATATATATATATGAAGAAGAATGTTTTTGCCTGTAGTATATTCACTATCCAAACCTCCCATGCGTTCTCTCAGCGTCTTCATTACATTTGTCGTGGGTGGTGATGTATAGGCATATCACTTTTTCTGTTTACGTGGATTGAAAGATAGAGAAAAGAATTGACACGTTTTTGCTGACACCTCAAATTTGAGGAACTCGTGATACTAAGAGACGTCTTCGCGTATG
>NW_021681045.1:27459-35131 GCF_001412515.2 Diachasma alloeum
TCTTCGCGTATGTCGGCCATTTAGACGTTCATCAGATTCGGTGGTATACTGTTCTCTGCCTGTCACATTTTTTGATGGATTTGGGGACAACACGGAGATCTTTGAGGGTTTTGTATATGATTTCATTTTTAGACTGTAATAATTTGGTTCTGTGTATTTAGATATATCAACCATGCGAAATAACTATTTACATTTTTAAACGATTGTTAATCATCGACTTGATGAGAAATAAAGTTGTTAAAATTAAATGATGAGAACATTCTCATAAGAAAGAGAATGAAATCAACTCGTCTCTGCAGATGTCAGATTTGCAAGGTAAGCACATGTGGAGACGGCTAGTCTGACCTTCGAGAGCTAGTGTGGGTTACGGTGGAAAAGATGTCACAGAGGGAACGTGCAAAACTGCATAGCCAGCACATTGNTTAGTTAAAATTAAATGATGAGAATATTATAAGAATATTCTCATCATTTAATTTTAACTACTTTATTTCTCATAAAGTAGTTCTTTATAAGAAAGAGAATGGTATCAATTCGTCTCTGCAGATGTCAGATTTGCAAGGTAAGTACATGTGGAGACGGCTAGTCTGACCTTCGAGAGCTAGTGTGGGTTACGATGGAGAAGATGTCACAAAGTGCACGTGCAAAACTGCATGGCCAGCACATTGTTCCAGGGTGTGTAACCAACTCAACGGCTGTCTCCCCAAACCATATAATCATTTTTTTCAGTCCTCAGTGAAGCGCGGCCGTGACAAGATCTTAATTATCGAGAAGTGGTGTTTTAGTGATCAAATGACGTTTCTCTCCAGTGCCTATGGACCCACAGTGCTAGTGGTTTAATGACAGTTAGATTTAATGCATAAGGTTATCAATGATGACTTTCAGATTTTTCGGAGCTCTGTGAGGAGAGTGCAGTGACAGGTAAAGTATTCATTCAATATGTTTACGGTTTCCGTGGATTTTATCGGAGCACCGGTATGCTCTTTCAGTTCCAAAAATTTTGTCCCCCCGAATTTTTGCTAGATATTGAGGCCTGAGGGCCAACGGTTCCCCCAAAACCACTTGGGATTGGGATACGCGTCCGCAGTACACGTTTTACCCCACCGCTCACACACCCGTCAGAGCCGCGTTATTCCGATCGGTGCGATGGTGGGTCCCTAAATATATTAGTGATGGAGGGGGCCAATATTTTTGACCCCCAAATTTTAGTATCGCGGCCGAGGGACCAGCGGTTCTCCCAAAACCGCTTGGAGTTGGGGTACGCGCCCGCAGTATACGCTGTACCCACACCGCGCACACACGTCGGAACCGCGCTATTCCGATCGGTGTGGCGGTGGTGGGGTCCTATACTTATAAGCGGTGGTGGGGGGTAAAATTTGTGACCCCAAATTTTAATTTCGTGGCCGAGAGACCAGCGGTTCTCCCGAAACCGCTCGGGGTTGGGATACGCGCCCGGGTGACGCACCCGCAGCCACGCTGTACCCTACCGCTCACACACGTCGGAGCCGTGCTACTCTGACAGGTGTGGTGGTCGGGCCATATCGACTTTAGGTGGGGGGCGCCATAATAGTTCCCCATCTATAATCATTGGTAGTTTAATTAATTTCTTTTTAGTTAATGACTGTATTTAGATTAATCAATCGGTCAATGTCAAGGTGACAAATATTGCTACGTCCTCTGTTGACGTTTCCATCTTTTTCGACTCGTCACTTCGTCTTTTTAGCTTGATATAAGCTCTTTCTTGTATTTTTCGTTTTTATTTTTCAAGTGTCCATAACTCATAAAATATTGATTTTATCAAAAAATAAAGTGAACAGTTTTTATGTTTGTTTTTAGTCAATCTTTCGATTAGTAGGTGAATTTTTGCAAAATATTAGTTTGAGAATTTTTGTCCTCTGAAGATTTACATTTCTTTTCATTATTTTCAATTTATTTCAAGATAACGTCGAATAATAGAGTAACGTATGTCAATACGTAACAGTATGTGGACAATACTGTTTACTTTTTCTGCATTGTATGGCTCTGTTTGCTACTCCTGAGAAGTTCTATTCGTTCTTCACCGATCGATTCATATCTAATGATCGTCTAGTGCGTGAATATCATGATGCATTTATGAAGAGAAAACGTAATAGTGGCCCCGAGGGGAAGTTATTTAGCGGCCGCGGTTATAATTGTACGTCGCGGAATCAAAAATGTAAGTAATTTATAAGAAAAATATGTCATTCATGGGGACATTATTTTGGGGAAAATATACATGTAATTAATAACTGAAATTCTGTGTTTTTTTATTTCCCCTGTATGATAGCCACAGCATTCACAGTCACTCCCACCCCACCACTCGCCCGCGTCGGAGTCGTGCTACTCTGACCGGTGCAGTGGTCGGGTCGGAGTGACTGTGGGTGGGGGGCACCATAGTAGTTCCCATACTACTAATACTTTATGGGCCAAAGACACAGCGGGGTGTATGCATCACCCTGCAGGCGGTAGAGAAGATGAACCCAAGAAGAAAATTTATAATCTGGGATTAGAAAAAAGAAGGGCAATGACAATGGGAGGAAAAGTAGTTGAAATGCTTGTACATATTCATTGCGATATATTCAACCAAGACAAATTTTTATTGAATGGTGTCGATATGCGGCTGCGCCTGGTGAGGTCGAAAAATTTATTTTGTTTGATTGATAAAACGACCAAACATTTTAAAATAACAATCACCGAAGCCTCTTTAATAGTGAGAAGAGTAAACTGAGCTCAGGCGTTCTTCTTGCCCATGCTAAGACTCTAGCTAAAACGACAGCAAAATACCCATTGATCCGTGTGGAAGTGTGTAACGAGATTTTATCTCGTTCCGGGGTAAATATATTACCCTGCGGAAAAATAAGAGATATTCATAGAAAGACCTAAAAAAGAGAGAGAGAAAGGCAAGGAACGACATCTAGCGGCTAGCTGCGGAAGCTAAGCCGAAGATGAGAGAGACATCTGACGACGGCCGAGTGCCGCTCGGAAGGTGAGAAGACCATGAAACATTAATACTGAGATGCGCGGCTGGGCGTAGCCGTGCCCCTCGGTATTACTGTAGGCGGTCGATACCCTGTCGCCATATCTAGAAACTCGCCCAGCTGTGTTAGGGAGTTCAGGGCCGACGTACAGGCGTTCCAACTGGGCGAATCTAGAGGCACTATCGACTTAGCCTAGGGACCAACGGCTAGGTGAGAGGACTAGCGCCCCCTCGATTGCCGTCGAGCTGATTGGTGGTGGTGGGGTAACGGATGACCCACCGCCGCTGACATGTTCAGACTAGGGGGAGAAGGCCCGCGGAGATTTCGAGACAGTCGGTGACAGGCGCTTGATTCGAGCGGATGGAATTGTCCGGTCCTCGATGATAGCTGGTAGTGGCTTGAATCCGTAAGGGTTCTTAAGGGGACGCTGTCTCTGAGAGTCAGAGACAGCGAGAGAATGGGACGCTCAGCGTCCCATACGTAAAGAACGGAATTGCTTTGGAGTCATGGAATGCTTCGTTCCGTGATTCCAGGGGTTCATGATCCGGGACGAGGGGAATAAAGGGTGCGGGAGTCCGTGGATGGGGAGTAGTGCAGACTCCTGGACATCCGACTCCGCGGGCCTCCAGGACTAATACTCCGGGTGTTGACCCGTGATGAGATTGCTTTTACCGAGCATTGGTGTTAGTTGGGGTGGACTCTCGGCCAGTGAGATCGTCTCCAGGGGTCGAGGTCGCATCCGCCTCTCAGTGTTCGGCGCCCTGCGGGGTGAGAAGGATTCGCAGGTAATTCGCAGCTTCTCCAGGTTCGAGCCCTCTGGAGGAGGTTAGGAAGCGTTATGGACTGTTTCAAACGTCTTGGACGGGGAAACAAGGGAATTTTCCCTTGAAAGAACTATTTCGTTATTTCTGGGGTTGAATATACCCAGAGTAGGGAAATGTATGTTGCTCCGACATTGGTGGACCTCGCCCACTCGACCGTTCACGCTGATGCTGGCTCGGCATTGTTAGCTCCGCCACGAAAAGTCCTCAGGGTAGACGAGTTATCCTCTGAGGCCGGTTTACCGTTGGATTTTCCGTGAAAATCCAGCTGGCGCCCGACTTAATTGAGCGATAGAGGAGATGCCCAAAATAGTTTGGGATATTTGCTGGTGGAGCACCGGCAAAAATCCTTTACAAGTGAAATCTTTTGTTCTTCACCGTGGGACTACCGGAAAGACCATCGACAATGCTATTTTCGGGCAATTACCAAAACGTGTAATTCTTGGTTTTGTGGATAATGCATCATTTAATGGTGATAAAGGGAGGAATTCCTTTGATTTTCGAAATTGAGGAATTAATTTCCTAAGTCTCTACGTGGATGGTGTACAAGTCCCAGGGCGGCCTTTAGAACCTAGTGTTGATGACAATTCTCACACGGAGGCGGAAAGCTATGCCACTCTATTTACTGAAACAGGTATTCATTTCAGCAATCATGGAATGGATATTACGCGATCGGATTATTCAAAGGGTTATTGGCTCTTTGCGTTTGACTTGACACCAGATTTATCAGCAAATTGTGCGACACATTGGAATCTTGTTGAAACAGGGAGTCTCAGAATCGAGGTGCATTTTGATGACGCTACCACAAAGAATTTGAATGGTATTCTGTATGCCGAGTATGACAATATATTGGAGATTGATTCCACGAGACAAGTTATTGTTCATTACAACAGCTAAGACGACTAGTTCCACCGTAGGGGTCACTGAGAGCGGACGACTATGGCCGATCGAGAAGTGTTTCTTGGACCTAAACGCACACGAACCACTTGTCCGTATTGCGGCGCCGATATATTAACTAAAATTATAAATACTGCCAATAGTAAAACACATATGATTGCTGTAGCCTTTTTTCTTCTCGGTTTTTGGTGCGATATACCCTGTGTATACTGCATCGAAACATGTTTAACTCAACATCATTATTGTACTGTGTGTAAGGCTTATCTTGGGCGTTATCAGCTCTGATGGTGCTGCCATCTGCATTTTTAAATAAAAACCGAAGAACGTAATGCAGGTGATCAGTCTACGAGAAACAGTTTCCGAGTGTGGAAGTACCATGGCTCTGAATAAACTGAAAGAAGTCGTTATTGATATGCAAGAGTTGGTAGGGCCTAAGGAGACTTTTGTTCCTAAAGAAATTGCCATCTTCTCAGTTGAGGGAAATCATAGTGGCCACTGGCTGATTGCACCACCATGTGGAGCAAGCGATGTTGATTTCTATGCTCGTCGTCAAAATTTATGGTTAACCTTAAATTTCCACCATTTGAAATGGGACTATGGGTACACACCATACAAGTCGGTGAGTCAAATTCTCAGAGAGGCAACAACAAATGTGGCTAGAATCTATGTGCGTGGACGTGCAAAATTAATGTTCTTGCAAAGAATTTTATCGAGAACTGTAGTTAATTTAGAAGACTATGCGCCTGGTTTTAAACATTTAACAAAAAATAAATGTTGTTGTATCCATCGTGCTGAATCTAATTTACATGAAGACTATGTCTGTGCTTGCCACAATGCAGATAAATTAAAGATTTGGATTAGACAAAATATTTATACAGGAAATGTTGAGCTGAAGGATTCTGATATTAGTAAAATTTGGAGTGACGATACGATCTCGGAGGAAAATCAAACACCACCACCAGTGCCGACGAGACTTCCAAAAGAGCCGGAAGTTTGCCGGATCCGGGTGTAGAAAAGGTACCACTACAGTCATTGTATGAATATTCGACAGTTACTTGCTACTCTACCTGCGACCAATGTCACCATCGGAGGAGTATTTTTAGTGGATAAGATTCCCTTGAAATGGACCCGACCTTGTGCAATCATCGCTAATACCGATGATTCCAATCAACCAGGAACACATTGGGTCGCGATGTACATTGACCATGAGGGAAAGGGAACGTATTTTGACAGATGGAGTTCCAACGAGAGATCGCAGATTTGCACGCTGACTTAGAAGAAACTGTCGAAACTATAAATACCACCATACACAATTCCAAAGGGGCACAAGTAGCGTGTGCGGCCACTATTGCGTTGTTGTCCTTCACTGGCTTAGTAATGGCTTATCTTTGTCATCTTTCTTGCGAAAATTCTCTGATAACAGGGAACGTAACGACAAGTTAATTGTAAAAATATTCAAGAAAATAATGAAAAATAAATCTGCCACTAGCTTTACGAGAAAATTTGGAGACCTGTCTGATAAAGGATCAATTGTTCAAAAATGTGTGAATAAACAATTCAATATACTGTAAAATTTATTCGTTTATTTCATTTGAAATCTCAAAACCATCCATTCTTCCTAACCTATTCCTTAAAGCTAGATTTATTTTCTTCCAAAACCCTCGTTTCTGTTCTGCGCCAGGGGGCATTGTCCCGTTGACCATTGCATGGATAACGTCATAATAATTCAAATGGGCTAGACATAAGACTAGATCGGAAAACGCATGGGGACCGCACTCTTTTGTGACGGCACTAACCCACGTGAACCTCAAAACTTAAAATATAACCGTAGACTTATCCATAACTCGATGCGAAACTCAAAACAGCCGGAGTGTTGTCACCTTCGGCCTCTGCTCCTCGATGTCCCCACGAAAATCCTCGAAAACCGAATAAACGAAATAAACGGGAAAACGAGAAAAATGTTGTCGGGCGCCAGCTGACTTTTGTTCCAGCGGTGTCAACGAACCGCATTAAAAAGAACCATACGAAAACTTAGCCATAATTGGGGAGATCAAGGGAGAGGTTGCGGAATTAGCTCGACTAGCTCGGAGGTATTCGGAGAGCGGGGTAGGATCGGTCGCTCGGTCGCTCGGTCTTAGGAAGGATGACGCGAATTTACCAAAAGATACAGAAAAATCGAAAGGAAGAACCAGAAAGTTAATTAAATAGGGGATGAGAGAATTACTTTTAAATTTACTCCGTGATTTATTCAATTTCTCAATAATACTTCAACTCCAATAGAATTTCTATTCTTCATAAATAAAATAAATTAATTTCAATTAAATTTAACAAAATTAAATTCGATTAAATTCCCGATAGTGAGAGTTCGTGAATTGACCTTGAGAGAGAGGTTATCGCGAAGGGAATGGGGGGGTCCGAAGAGTCCAGGCCAACGATCTCTCCGCATCGTCCAGAAACTGGAGTGCTGGAGGATCCGAAGGCTATATCAATTCCGATGCGATGATCTCGGCGAATCTCCTCAGAATAATAAATGACGATTAATGGGCGAGGGACTCAAGTATGCAAATGTCACTTAAGAGTACCATTTTGCCCCATATTCGAGTCCGTCCTCCATCAAGAGCGTCGTAGCGTCACAGGGAAATTCCTGGGGCTCGCGCGCTTCAATGTCATGATTTTCGGGGTCTCGTCTTCCAAGAAGTTTTAAATTAATCCATTGAAACCTTGGGGGAACTTCACTGAGCTAGAAGAGCCCTCATTTGAGGCTTCAATTCGCCCTGGAAAGAGGAAAAACCGCCAGGTGCACGACAGCATCACCCACGGCACGTGAGGCGCATATGTACACTTGTGGGCCTGTTTTATCTACTTTTTCCCACTAAAAATTGGTACTGGACATTCCCCATGCGTTCTCGAGAGTCCTAGTGAACTAATTATGCACTCAGAAGGTGCATTAATTGTTCACAA
>NW_021681045.1:41290-41465 GCF_001412515.2 Diachasma alloeum
AACACATAAGAGAAAAACTTCTTGTGAAAGCGGATGAGTTCCAGAAAAGAGACTCTGGCTGGAGATTAGTTGACGTAATTAATTTAGAAGTGAAAATAAATAAATATAATCCATTGCGCGGAGGATCTAGCTTCGTTGAACTACCTGAATGGATTAAAAAGAAATATGCTGTCGT
>NW_021681045.1:41672-57424 GCF_001412515.2 Diachasma alloeum
ACGAAGAATCAGAGAAAAAATGGATTGTGCCCCTTTATTTGAGCAAAAATCTTCCAGCCACACTGCAAGAGGAAGAAAGAATAATTCACCTTCTCATGATTGATAAAGAAGACATCCTCGATGGTGAACAGGAAAGAATTCATCACTACACATGGATCTCAAATTTGTCTCGCTTAGTTGGTGTGCAAATTTCAAAAGCTCAACACAAAACACTCATATGTGACAGGTGTTTATATCACTTTTTCAAAAAAGAGGCCTGCACTAATCATAGGATCGATTGTATATCGATCAATAAGTGTCGAATGATTTTTCCGCATCGTGGTGAAAAATATTTAAAATTTCAAAATTTCAAAAATCAACTGACTGTTCCATTTGTTGTATACGCTGATACTGAGTGTTTATTGGAAAAAGTGTCCGATGACAATGATGTAAGTACCAAAATATGCCAAAATCATGTACCATTCAGTGTTGCATTTTATGTGAAATGTAGCTATGATAACTCAAAATCGGAACTCTCCATTTATCGTGGAAAAGACTGTGTAGAGTGGTTTATTGAGCAGCTACATATTTTAGCTATAAAAGTTGATGCTGAATTACAGAGAAATGAGCCCATGAACTTGACTTTCGAGATGGAGCGAGCCTATAATGCAGCTAAAACATGTCATATTTGTGGCAGGGCATTCACCGAAAAAGCAGTGAAACATCGGGACCATTGCCACTTCACGGGAAAATATCGCGGAGCAGCTCATCCCGGTTGTAAGCTGAATTACACAGAATCGTGTGTAATCCCTGTGGTTTTCCACAATTTGTCAGGTTATGACTCGCACTTTTTCATTAAGCCCCTTGCGAGACAATTCGAGGGCTCTGTGACATTACTCCCAGTTACTANCCTTTTTTCATATTTAGAAGATGAAAAAAAAAAATCACAGCCAGTGATTACCCTCAAAAACGACAATTCGAACTGGTTGTACGCAAAGGAGTTTTCCCATACGAATACTTGGATATATGGGAGGAATTAAGTGTACAACAATTACCACGAAAAGAAGAGTTTTATTCTCGACTAAATGATGAGCACATATCTGATAAAGATTACAACCATCCATGTGATGTGTGGAGAAATTTCAGCATCAGAACACTCGGTGAATATGCGGATTTATATCTGAAAACCGANGGTTCGTGGAGCTCCGAGTAAAAATGTATAGTTTTAAAGTGTCTGGTGAAGATCGAGAAAAATCGCGGGCCAAAAGAGTGAAAAAATCAGCATTGAAACGTATTACATTTGAAGACTATAACGCCTGTTTGAACCAGCATAAAAATGTGTGGATGTCACAGAATATGATTNAACCCTGAGATGTTCCTTTTCATTGAGAAAGACTTTAGAGGAGGACTGTCGCAGTGTTCTAACCGATATGGAAAGGCTAATAACCCCTACATGAGTGCTAATGAGTATAACCCGGAGGAAGAGAAATCATATTTGATGTATCTAGATGTGAATAACTTATATGGAGCAGCAATGAGTCATCATTTGCCGAGTGGGAATTTCTGTTGGATGGAAGATTGGTCATCTCTCAACATCCTGAACATTCCAGATGACTCAGAGACTGGATACATCCTGGAGGTTGATCTGGAATACCCGCAGGAATTGCATGAAGAGCATAAAGATTTACCATTGTGCCCGGAACACATAATCCCTCCAAACGGTCAGGCCAAGTTACCAAAATTATTAACCACGTTGAACTCCAAAAAAAATTATGTCATTCATTATAAAAATCTCAAACAATATTGTAGTTTGGGCTTAAAAATCACTAAAATTCATAGAATCTTGAAGTTTTCTCAAAACTCGTGGTTAAAAAATTATATTGATTTAAATACTAATTATCGAAAAAATTCTCAGAATGACTTTGAAAAAATTTTTTATAAATTGATGAATAACGCGGTTTTCGGAAAAACAATGGAAAATGTCAGGAAACATCGTGATGTGAAACTCGTATCAAGATGGGATGGACGATGGGGTGCTGAGAGTTGGATATCGAAACCCAACTTTCATAGTAGTATTATTTTCGATAAGGATTTGGTAATAATCCAAATGAGCCGAACGAAAATTAAATTTAATAAACCAATATACGTAGGCTTTAGTATTCTAGATATTTCTAAAACATATATTTATGATTTTCACTATAATTATGTGAAAAAAACTTTTAAGGATAGGGCAAAACTATTGTACACAGACACGGATAGTCTTATTTATCATTTCAGAGTAGAGGATATTTATGAAATTATGAAAAATGATATTGATAAATTCGACACTTCTGATTATCCAATAAATAATGTATATAATATACCTCTAAAGAATAAGAAGAAATTAGGTGTAATGAAAGACGAAAATCATGGCAAGATTGGGTTCGTGGAGCTCCGAGTAAAAATGTATAGTTTTAAAGTGTCTGGTGAAGATCGAGAAAAATCGCGGGCCAAAAGAGTGAAAAAATCAGCATTGAAACGTATTACATTTGAAGACTATAATGCCTGTTTGAACCAGCATAAAAATGTGTGGATGTCACAGAATATGATTAGATCGATCAAACACGATGTGTTCACGATCAATCAAACTTAACTAGCTCTGAGTTCGTATGATGATAAGCGCATTCTCCTTCCAAATACGATAGATACTTTGCCTTACGGTTTTAAGAATAATAATATTGTAAATAATTTGTAAAAAAAAGATGGATGGAAGAAATAAAAACATAGTTAGGAAAAAAAAAAGTTTTTTTATTCAATAAAATGCCTCATACATGTGTCTCTTTAATCCACCCACCGACTATGCTACCAGTTTCATCTTCTTTTGTTACTCGGAACAACAACAACAATAATGCTATAAGCCAAAAAAAAACATTCCCACTGCTGCTGCAAAAAATAATATTGCGACGGATGATTGCTCATCTTTTTTACACTCATATAAAAACTCATCTAGTTGCACATAATATTGTGGGAGATATTCAACGTATTTTTGCACCATCTGAGTAACATTTAGATTTCTAGCAGTGATATATTCCGCTGATATTGCTACAAATTGTTGATAGACAATCATCGTTGCATATGATGTATAAGCCTCACATCCTGTCTTAACTTGAAGAATTCCTGTGCCTGAGATATTCATTGCATCTCTCCAGTCTCCTCCACATGAAAAATTCACCTCCTCTCTCGGGCACTGAGTATAGCCAGCCCTTTTCTGTTTGCTTCCAATATGACGCAAAGGTGGAACTCAGTTTGATACTACAATTAGCAAGTGGGGACAGTTTTCTTCCAGTCATAAACATTGCAGCCTCACAAATCGGTTGATAAGTGGCATCGTAGAATGGATACTTTAGTTTACAAATATACTGATGATTATCCACAGACAGGCATCCGGCAATGTCCTCGGAGCGTGCTAGGGTATAATGATATTGACTAAGCAGCAGGTAGTCACCCCTAGGTTGAATGGATATGGATACATTTTGTACAGGTACTAAAACGGTGACTTTAAAAGAGGAATACCCAATACCACTATTAATTTTCCCTCCTCAAAACCAACATTTATCTTGGAAATTTTCATTAATTTCTCGGAGTTGCAATTGTTCACTCGACAGAGGAAAAACCAATGATCGGTACTGATTTGTTGTAATAAAATGATTGACAGCATTCTCAAGTATATCGTATGTAAATAATTCTGGGTGAATCACACCCGCCTTCGCTAAATATACAGCGTCGATGATTGTCTGCAAAGTATATTGATAATTATCCAACTCCATTATCAAATGATCAGACCAATCCCTCATTCGATTCATCATAGTATGATACGGTTGTCCATAAAAAGTTCCGTTCTTGGTCAAGTCCTCGATTAACTGGATAGCATCATAAAGAGCTGTGAGACTTGCAGAGATCGGCAGGCAAATAATATCCATTAATATTATTTCATTACCATATTAATGGTTAATGGGAAAAATTAAATTCTGATTACTTTTTTAAGCGATAATGAAGTCCAATTTTATTTTCATTATCATATTAATAGTTCATGAAAAACAATCCATTCTGATTACTTTTGTAGTAAATAATGGAATGAAATTCATTTTTCATTATCACATTAATGGATGAAGAAAAAAATTAAATCCTGATTATTTTTGTAATCTCCAATGGGGCAAAATTTATTTTTCATTATAATATTAATGAACAATAAAAAAAAATCAATCCTGATTACTTTAGTAATCAATAATGAAATGAAATTGATTTTCATTGTCACATTAATGGATAATGAAAAAAAATTAAATTCTGATTAATTTTATAATCACTAATGGAGCAAAATTCATTTTTCATTACCCTATTAATGGTTAATGGCAAAAAAAATTCTGATTAATTTCGTAATCGTTAATGGAGCAAAATTCATTTTTCATTATCATATTAATGGTTAATTAAAAATGAAAATTGTGATAACTTTCGTATTCAATAATGCAACAAAATCAATTTTTCATTGTCATAGTAATGGCTACTAAAAACAATGCAATCCTAATTACTTTTTTAATCAATAATGGAGCAAAATTCATTATTTATGACCTCGTTATTGGGTAATGATAAAGCAATTAATTTTCATTAATCATTCGATTACTAACCGTAACAGAAAGTTTGTCTATTATTGGATGAATGAGTCAGGGAAGTAGAACAAATTCTTATTGATCAATTATTTATTGAATATAAATGAACAGAAATTTTTGGATCAATCAGTCAATCAGTAATGGGAATTGAAAAAAATCCCACTACTCGATTATCCGAGCGCAAAGCGCTGGGATTTTCCATTCATTTTTTTCCTGTCTTAAAGTAAACAACTTATTGATTACTGAAGAATTAAGGAAAGAATGAGACCCATACAGTTTCCTTGTTATTGAAGATCAATTGTCAACTGAGCCATTACGATTCAGAGCTCAAAGCAAGGATTTAGGTAAATACATATCACAAGGTTGTTTGGTTTTCGGGTATTTACTTCGATATCAATACACGAACGTACGCTCACAGATGAGAATTCCGAACTTTCATGAATAGAATTCAAAGGGACAGGTCAGTCACGCAGTTCATATAGTTTGTATGAGTTACTCGACAGTTATTCATTGCTAACTTTCTAGAAATAATTATCCGTATTCATCCGAAATATTTTGTGAAGTGATAATCGTTCAAGGTAAGTGCCAATACTTTTTTAATTATCAGTCATGGCTCTGGAGTAATTGTCCATTGAATGATATATATACTAGTATATATATGAAAATTGAGCTGAGTATAATGGAGGGATGATTATTTTCAATGATATCAAAATATGTTACTGCGAATCAAAAGTCTTTAAATCATAAGAAAAATACCTACAAATACTTGCAATCTTTATAATTTTATGGAGGAAAAAATGGGCAAAAATTGAGTAACGAAGTGGTCAAAGGTGACGAGGCAAGTTTTCACGTCTTTTTGAATAGCGGATTACCTTTGGAGAGGTCCGTTCTGCTTCATCCCACCTTAAACAATTAATGTTTTCCATTTGCTTAAAGTTGATTATTACAAATTACAGCTTAAGTGTCTCAACACTGAATGAATTCATTAGATTCTAGGGGACGATATGTCTGGAGGTAGTACCTCTGCCGGGCTTGTACATACTGAGGATGAGGATTCAAGGATGTCGACAGATTCATTCATGTCGGAGAAAGATAAGTCGACACAGACTGAGAGTTCACCGAATCCACAGGAGGGAAACATCATCACAAAACGTAGTCTGGCAGAGGAGTGTCAACGACGTGCTTACCTGGACGGCACATGGTTCACTCCAGATTTTTTGAAAACAGTGGATTCTTCCTCTGTAATTGCTCATTGTGAAACATGTAAGATAGACAATAACAAGCGGTGTTTAATAGCTGGTCCTGTAAATGCTATGTCCAACTTCAAAACCCACTTGACGGTGAGTAAATTTGAATGAATGTTTTTCGAGAAATCTATACATCATTCAGTGTTGATTCCTTCAAAAATCGATATGAACTGGAACTGGCATTGAAACGGCAAAATATTTGCCGTTGAAGAATGATAATTGGAAAGAAAAATAGAGACTTGATCGTCTATAATCTTATGTACAATAATCAAACTTCAATTTAAACTTTAATTTGTGCATTGTTAATTAATTTGTTTATTGACCTCATATAGAGGTTATGAAAATGAAAGGATAGCATATAGCATCCCTCTTTCGTGTGAATCTTTACCTTACAAACATCGTAAGGTTGACCGAATAACAGCCTGGAGAATATATATAGAAATTAAAATTTGAATCGGTCGTAGAATAGGTGGTGAATTATAATGATAAATCAAACTTCATTTAGTGATGTTTCCTCCTAATTTCACTTGTTTTTGAGTTAAACTGCATGATGAAAAAAAAAATCGAAGTCAACTCGTAATAATTTTTCACTTCCCCACTGAATTGTTTAATCTCATTCGAGAAAACATAAATTTTGGAGAAAACTCATGTAAATTTCAGCTGGATTTCACATTTTCAGTAATGCAAATAATAGATCATTCAATTTTTTCCTATGCGAGAGAATAAGGACTGGCTTATTTAATGGTGGATATATTGATCAATCGCGTGATGAATTTTTCATAACGATTTCGAAGAGAGACAGTACACGAATAAGGGAACGTTTACAATATAATAATTGAGACGGTAATAGGATGGATCATTTTCAGCATGTACATGCAGATAAAGTACCAGAATTTGAGAAGTACTGTTCTATGAAGAAACAACTCCTCAAGGACTCAGAGGATAGATCTAAATTGAGAACGACTTGTACTTTTTTACAAGATAAAATGGATAGCAATATGATCAACTGGGTTCTCGACAGTGGGGTGCCATTCAATATTGTCGAGGCCGCGTCATATCGTAAAATATTTGATGGTAAATCGCGCCTAATTTTTCAGAAAAAAAAACATAATAGACTGAATTTTCACGTAAATGGATAATGAAAATCTATGAATATATTTCTAGATTTAAATATTCGCCAAGGTGGCAAAGCTTTGCGGCATCTATCTGCCCGAACACTAGGTTGCAAAATCAATGAGTCAGTCAGTGAACGAAAGGAAATGATAAAGGATCAGATTTCAAACACTGATTATGTATGCAGCACAGCTGATTTGTGGAGTAGTCGCAAACGTCGATTTATGGGCGTTACTATTCATTGGGTATGTTTGAAATAGTTTTAAAATTAATAATGATCATTTACAAAATGAGGATCGGTACTGAATGAAGGGAAATATTTTTTCTACAAAAAACATCGAGCTCTGTATTTTCTGCTGCTTTGTATTTATGAAATACCATGTTTCAGATTGATAAGCATACTTTACAGCGTGTCTCGTACGCTATCGCTTGCCGAAGATTCCCTGGTACTCATTCACATGATAGAATTGCCAATCTCCTTAGCGATATCCATTCAAGTTATGGAATAAGTCCAGAAAAATTGGTCGGAACAGTCTCCGATANCGTACGCTATCGCTTGCCGAAGATTCCCTGGTACTCATTCACATGATAGAATTGCCAATCTCCTTAGCGATATCCATTCAAGTTATGGAATAAGTCCAGAAAAATTGGTCGGAACAGTCACCGATAATGGGTCTAACTTTGTCAAGGCGTTCAAAGAATTTGGGTTAGACTTCGACGATTCTCTATTTTACGGAGGTAAGCTTCGATGACATTTATATAAGTGGTAATTTCATTGGCTCTCTGCGCAATTCGATTTTCTCCACATATTTTGCCGACCCATAAAGAATCTCCACTAATCAGTTTCTAAACAAGGAAGACTTCATTCCATATGGCTATTGACGAACCCCAGTTTCACTCTCTTTTTCTACTGCTGCTAAATACTTTATGTTAACCAATGAGTAACCTACCCTTACTTATACGAATAGTATCGTTTCCTATGTGGCCCTGATATACACTGACTGAGGATCAACTTCACATTCAATGTCACTATCTGAAGAAAATCTGCTGCGCAGAAGATATGAGTCATAAATATTATACCTACATGATATTACTAGAATTGAAAGTAGACCAAATCTCATAAAACTTATAGAAACTTGTGATGAACAAGAAGATGAGCCTGAGTCCGCGGAACCTATCCCATTCGACCAAATTATCTCGCCGCTGTTGCCGCCGCATTTCAGATATAGTAGTCACACTGTGTGTTTAGTATCAACGACTGATCTTCTCAAAGGAATGCAGTCATTCGAAAACCTTCAATTACTGTATAAAGATGTCCTACAGAAGTGTAAGGTGATATGGCAGTTGACGCGTTCTCCCAAAAAGTATGAAATACTTCAAGATACTCTGGGAAAAGCTCTACAACGTCCTATTGTTACACGTTGGAACTCGTTATTTGATTGTTTTGTACAACTCGTTGAGTTGAAAGAGCAGCTGTTGATTTCATTCCCGAAATTGGATATTTCCGATCCTTTGACACAAGACGACTTCACGTAATATACAAAACTTATCTATCGAGATGCTTTATTCTCTCAGCCTATATTTTATATCATACAACATTTCTACAGGTTCATCGAAGAGTATATCAAATGCATGGGGCCAGTAGCTAAAGCACTCGACGATCTGCAGGGTGATATTAATGTCAGCTACGGCTACCTGCTACCCACACTCATTTCAATGAAAAATAAGTTGGTCAAGTTACAGAATGAAACGTTTGTGTACTGTAAGCCACTGCTTCAAATATTGATAACGAGTTTGGAAGAGAGGTAGTACAAAAGTTCACGTAAGCATGTTTCGTTTTGATTGAGTACCATGTACACGGAGGGAAAATAACAGGAATATTATGTACAAAATCCGCGAAATATCATCGCGCTGTCCAGTAATCCATGCACAAATCCTGGACACAGGGAAACTTGTAATACTCCGAGGGAATTTTCGTGGTTTATACTAGAAAAAAATTTGACAGAACCGTAAAAATTCCCTGGAAAATTACATGAACAGCATTGTCAAATGAAGAGCTTAATAAAAATTTAGGGCTAGCACAGTAAAATTTCCTCACGTCAAGCCTTTTCAAAAATTTTCTGATGTTGTTCAGGCATTTTAGTGTGCTGTTTTAGAATTTTTATTCTGCTGGAATTCGGAAATTGCCAAATTCATCTTAGTGCTTTACGAAGTACTACCAAAAGCTGTACCATCTACCGGGCAATTTTCCTGTGATTCCTCTCTCTCTCTCTCTCTCTCTCTCTTATCCCCAATTTCACTGTGAAAGCGTTTGGTCAGTTTTGTAGACACTTTTCCGACACATTTGCGTCAATTTAGTAGACATTTTTCAGATATTCAAAAGTGTCTGAAACAACACGTCGGTATCTGAAATTGAGACGCCTCGGTGTCGGAAATTGCAGACAACCTGGAGCCATCAGACACCCACACGGAGAGAAAAAACGAATGGAAGTTATCAGAAAAAAAAACGTAATTCTAGGGCGAAATGTAGTTGGGTGGAAATGACGTGACACTCGCGGGAAAATTACCTCACGCTCGCGTAAGAATTCGTGTTCGTAGTTTTTCCGTTATACTGCCGCAATTTTATAGAAAAATTCCGTAAAATTCGGGTAAAAAATGCCATTTGTAACATGCTTTTACCGAACTACATTACGCCCGAGGATTACGTTTATTTTTGACAATTTCTACCAGATTTTGTTCTTCTTGCAAACGAGTCTTGTCAGACATGCAGTAGATCTTGCAAATTTGTATTTGAATGGACTTTCACATCTGACTTAAGCGGAAAATTATCAAAAAATGAACAAATGAAACTTTCATCTACGAACAATATCTGTTTTATTTTCAGACCTACATTCTTCACAAAATTATCAGACACTTGGTCGAAATTCAGATACTTCTGAGGATTAAGATGTTTTTTTGATATCTGACATCTTCCATTCAGATGGCTGTCAGAGATTAGTCTTCGCAGTGTTCCTATTGTACTCAAGAAAAACTATGTTGTTTGAAAAATTTGTCGATTCCACAATATCCATACAGTATATAATGAATCTATCCATTCCAGATTCGCCAATATATTCAACGTTGTTGAGGAAGGAAAAGCAGCAGCCGTAGCTGCAGCGACTCATCCGCAATTTAAGTTGAGGTGGCTCAAGTGTTTGAAAGAAACTGCTCGAAGCAATGTAATGAGTGCGATAAACAGTGGTATCGCCTCTTGCTGCAAATCTGCTTTACAACAAAATATAGAAGCTATGGAAACCAGCAATGATGGGTTTGATTTTGGTGCGGAAGATACAAGTGATACAGTGGCGCAGAATTATCTGGATATGAGTGTAGGCCAAAATGAGTTCCGAAGATTTTGTCAAGATGCGAGAAATGATTTGACACTTTTGAATACTTATCCAATAATAAAGTCAGTTTTTCTCAAATTTAATGCACTACTACCCTCATCAGCTCCAGTTGAGAGGATGTTTAGTTTTGCGACGATGTTTGACATTGCCAAATTCAATCGTCTCACAAATGAAAATTTTGAAAGGAGAGTGCTTTGCAGAGCAAATGGTTTTTCTCATACCTCACCAAAGAATTCTAGACCACGTAAACGAAAACTTAAAACACTCTGTTCTAAGGATAAACAATCATAAATGTTATATCATAATGAAGAATCACAAGAGAGAGAGAGAGAGAGAGAGAGAGAGAGAGAGAGAGAAGAGAGAAAGATTCTTTTGTGGTGAATAATTCAATTAATAAAAAAATAATAATAATAATAACAATTCAATTTGTACCGATCAATTTTGAATGATAATTTTTTTATATGATACGTGCGTGTAACCGCATGGGTTCCAGTTGACTATAGTCAACGGAAAAGTAGCGGGTTTCGAGCGCCTACCCACACTCAACTAAAACCCGAAATAACGCATGACGCGCATGCGCATCACCTATTCAAGAGAATAACAAGGAAGGAAATCTAACCTCCGAATAGCGAATACATGGAATGACTGAAAAATGAAAAGGTGATTTTCGAAGCAGATAAAATGAGCCCAAATCGTATAATTCCTGATAGTGATGAAGAGTTAGGGAGTGAGGAGGGTTTATTTACTGATGAGGAGGAGTTGATTGGTGATGTGATATTTGAAGAAAGTGGAAATGAAATATTCTCCAATGAAGCAGCAGTAGGATCGCCAAGAACTCCTTCTTCGATCAAATACTATAACTTAAGGGCTTTATTGAATTCTAATGATCAAAATAATGTCAAGGAAACACAGAGAAAAGTTATTTTTGATTTTCAGGGATATTTCACAGAATTCATCGAAGCTTCACTGAAATTTGGTGATTGATTTCTAGAAATTAGTGATAAGTCATTGAGAATTCAGTAACGAAAATGAAATTTTTCAATCACACTTTTTTATGATTACTTTTTTAAATAAATGTGATCTTTTTACTTCGGTGGGGGGGTCTTCGCCCCCCCCCCCCCCCCCCCCCCCCCCCCCCCCCCCCCCCCCCCCCCCCCCCCCCCCCCCCCCCCCCCCCCCCCCCCCCCCCCCCCCCCCCCCCCCCCCCCCCCCCCCCCCCCCCCCCCCCCCCCCCCCCCCCCCCCCCCCCCCCCCCCCCCCCCCCCCCCCCCCCCCCCCCCCCCCCCCCCCCCCCCCCCCCCCCCCCCCCCCCCCCCNTGCCTGCTTTCCGCACTAGTTACGTAATGTACTATTCTCAGACTCCCGATGAATATTATATCGATGTTTTTTTGAATAATTGTCCACTAACCCCATTAGCCTATAGCGACAGATAATATTTGCAAATTTTCAGAAAAATCACTCGCCAAACTCATCGGGAACATGCAATAATTGAAGTTCTGCAGTATTATGAGTAAAAAATGATCCCCAGAATTTCTTTCCCCAATCTTCCACTTTGAAGATAATCTCACATCCGAGAACGTGTGGGGAANTCCCCAGAATTTCTTTCCTCAATCTTCCACTTTGAAGATAATCTCACATCCGAGAACGTGTGGGGAATAGACTTGATCGAAATACAATTGTCGTCATGCCGATTGTCATTTTTGTAATTTCTGAGTGACGGAATGATACAACATCTCGTGATCACGGTTGGTACTCGGTGGAGTTGCGACTAATTAAGACGGAGTTGACTTCCAAATTTCAAAATTTTACGAATTAACCAAGAAATAGATTATCGGTAAATTATCTTTATTCTGTTTTTTTTTTTAATGAAAAAAAAGTCATTCGAACAGTCTCGAATCAGTCATTTGCAATACATTCAAACCGTTCATTGTTTACATGAAAAAGATTCTACTAGTAATTTTTGTATTATCACTATTTTTTACTATTAATGAAATACCTAGACAATGCAGCACCCAGCGTTGAAAGCGAAGCGAAAAGATGATTCGATAATAACCATTTCAGTTGTACTTTATTATTGTCATTTTTTATGAACTCACAAATGATAATACATGTTACTTTATCAACTTTTTCTTGATGATATCAATAAATAGTACATATGAATGACTTAAGATATGGAAAAATTCAAGAGTAAATCTTAGCGTATTCGGTGAAAAATTCTATTGAAATTGTATTGATAATCTATAGAATTTTTTTTTCTGCTCGTGGTATTCATACAAAATTATCGTAGAGAATATTCGATAGGAAGGAATTGATAGATTCTGATTTTTACATTTAATTTTTTCTGTTGATATTTTCTTAATTTAATTCCATGGGCAAAACTCTTTTCATTTTTAGTGGAAATGTTAAACAAAAGAAAGGAGAATGCAGTGAAAAATAATTATAAAACTGGGTATGCCCAGGGTTTTTTATACAGAAAATATCAACAGGATAGATTGTATAGAAAAAACAGAATCTTTTGAATTTTTTTCGTGTTAAATATTTCTACGAATTTTCATATAAAATTACGCGTAGAAAGAGTGCAGAAATCAAAATCGGAGAAAAAACAGAATTTTCTGCCTACATGCGCCGAAAGTGAGCATTCTAACCTCGCTTCGCTCGGTTAGAATTGTCACTTTCGCCGCATTGCGACAGAAAAATCGTATTCAACCCTCGGGAGGATAATCAGACAAGCATTCCCCACGTGCAAAATTACCACCCGAGACTTCGGCTCGGGTGGTAATTTTGCACGTGGGGAAGACTTGTCTACTTTTCCTCCCTTGGTGAGAAATATAATATTCCCATAGATTCCTAGCAGATTCTCAATCGAATTCCAATAAAATTTCTTAGGGAAAGCGTTAGGATTCTCTACTAAATTTCCTCTGTCAAATATCAATGTTTGAAATAATATTCTCCATGAAATTGAGTGGAAAATTTTATATGAACTCAATACGATATCATATTAACTCAATATATTTTCCATTCAGCTTTATACTTGTTCTTTTACGATTGTTCAAGTTATAGATGTTTCATTTTAATGCTGTCCAGAAATCTTCGAATTAATCAAGGATATTATAGCAAATTGGGCTTCAGCACTGTCGGCTGGTGATACCTTCAGCATTTCATCCCTCAGGTGAGCGAGGAATGCATCGACATTGTCAGTTTTTACTGATGATCCTGTGGGTTTGGGGGAAGATGCTCCAGCTGGACGCACTTCCCATTTTGCTCCTGTGTTCGCATGAACAATATTCAATAAAGATAAAAAAACATCCATTCAGATTATGAAAGTAGTGATCATAATCCCTAGATAACAAAAAATAAAAAATATATCGAAATTACTTTTGATTTTCCTGCTGTCCCCAAAGCAAATCTTCCGATTCTGCCCAGCAGTTGATGGAAATTCTCTCTCAGCCTCCACAGTCCTGAAATAATCATTAATTTCTATGAAAATTACATCCGCGTACATTGGCGTTACACTATAAGAAAATTACCATTGAAATTTCAAGTAATTCATATGAAATTTTCGCACGTGATAATTCATATGAAATTTTCATACATGTTGTTATTGACGAATCAATTAATTTAGCGAACATTCCCTGAAATTCCAATTTCCAGTTTGATATTCAGACGAATATTGTTCCAACATCTTAATCTATACAAGATTTAATTAAATGTAATTTTCCATTTTTATAATGAATTCAATAATTCAAGCTGTTTTTGAAATATTAATGTTGGCTCACCATAAAAAAACTTTATTTTGTTGAATTACCAAGATGAATCGGAAAGTCTAGGGATGGATTGATTTCAGTTCAAATTTAACTTCACAGCATTAAGAATCGACATAAAGCTGGGACTTAAATTTCAAATAAATTCTAATAGTGTACATATTTTATGAACTTATTCTTACACTGCTTTTTCCTCAGTCATCCAGAAACTTCATTGAATCATAATAACAAAACTGAGAACTCTTGGCCTTTACCCCAGATCCTGTGCCAATTGGAGTGTTCATATGCCCTCTGTTCTGTAGATAAATTGTCCTCAGATAGATCCAGCGAGCGTGGACCTCATCGACAGAGAAAGAACCTAGAAAAATGAAAAGATAACATTTTAATGCACATGCTTGGGGAAAGAGAATAGAAAGACAATTTTTTTAAATTGAATGGTACTTAAATGATAGAAGAGACTAATAGAGAAATAGAAGAATAGAGAAGAGAGTTACATTCAAGTTTGATAACCAGGGAATCCGCAGAGCAATAAATTCGGATTCCATAAGTTTGAAGCATAGGAGACGATGGTGAATATCATTGATGATACGCGACAGTTTATTAGCAATTATATTACGAGAAAAATTAATAATTTCATTCTCACCTGGGATCGATTCTGTGATCTGTCTCCAAATCTCTTCACGCTTTGAGACTGATCTCTCAGCAATTAACAGGATGGGTTTATAAAAGCAGGGCCTCTTTTCTACCTCTGAGATAAGGCTTTTGTCGAAGATTGAAGGTCTCATACCTATGCATGATGGGGTAAATGGCCTAGTAGTATCATCTGGATTCACGCTGACTGGAACGATCGAAATATAAATCATTTTATAGTACAACACTATGAAATTTGAAAATATAAGGATAAACAATAAGTGCGACCGATTACATGCGACCGTTAGTTAGCACGTTGTTTTCGCTCCTTTGCTTTTCATTCCTAATAATTCCATTGGTAGTGTGCCTCCAAATGGATGTTATACGACTTTTTCAGTTTTCCTCATGTGAAAATTAATGATGGATATAACGATGGACCAGTTTTTGGAAACGGAGATTTGTTGATAATTTTTTTTCTCCGGGGACTATTGGAAAGATTGACGTAAACTTTCACACGGGAGAGTGACTCGGTAATAATAACTAGTAATCAAAATTTAATACTCATTATCTCAATCTTTTTGAAACGAGAAAAATTGGAATCAGTTCAGTAATTTTTAAGATTTTGAATGGGATAGTTTTATACACAAACTTATACAAGGTGTTTCAGAAGTACATGTACATCTGAAAAAGCTAGGATCAGGGGGTGATTCTGAGCAGAAAAGTCCTCTTGCACTTTTTGATCAGACTCACCGCTAAAAAGTTATTGGCAATTAAGGGTGGGCCAATGGGGAGTGATTTTTAAGCGGGCGCACATCCATGTGATATGCAGCATATGTGTGTGTGCCCGCCCCACCATTCTACGAGACAAAAGAGCGCAACGAACTCTCTCTCTCGCTCCCCCTCTCGCTCTCTCTCTCTCTCTCTCTCTCTCNCTCTCTCTCTCGCTCCCCCTCTCGCTCTCTCTCTCTCTCTCTCTCTCTCTCTCTCTCTCTC
>NW_021681046.1:0-149 GCF_001412515.2 Diachasma alloeum
GTTAATTAATTAGTTAATTAATTAGTTAATTAATTAATTAAACCGCGAACGCGCGAATTAATTAACCCTTTCGTCACTTCGAGGGAAAAACCCCGAATTCATTAATCAAACCGCGAATCAAACCGCGAATTAAATCGCGAATTAAACCG
>NW_021681046.1:311-1483 GCF_001412515.2 Diachasma alloeum
AATTAATTTCTTGGGGGTTTCTTGTGAGGGTTGCAGTTTAATTCGTGGTTTAATTAATTAGTTAATTAATTAGTTAATTAATTAGTTAATTAATTAATTAAACCGCGAACGCGCGAATTAATTAACCCTTTCGTCACTTCGAGGAAAAAACCCCGAATTCATTAATCAAACCGCGAATCAAACCGCGAATTAAATCGCGAATTAAACCGCGACCCCGCGAATCAAACCGCGAATCAAACCGTGAATTAAACCGCGACCCCGCGAATCAAACCGCGAATTGAACCGCGACCCCGCGAATTAATCAACCACCCACCCACCCACTTTCATCTGACCCCCCCTACTGGGCCCCAACGACCAGGCCGACGCCAAAAACGTTGTGCCAGAACCGGCATTACTACACTACTCTGACGAAAAATTGCATTCATCACACGGTCCAAAAGTATTTTCTGACTAATGTGATTATAGGCCTCATTCGTCAGAAAATACTTTGTGGACCTTGTGATGAAAATAAATATTTTCTTACTGCGCTGTGATTTTCATNTGAACTCTTAACTCTGACGGCAGGTAAGAGTTCAGAGAACACATGTAAACCTCCCCTTCCCTCCCCAGAAATAAATAAATGATAATCAACAATAAAAATAACTCAACTCTTAACTCTGACGGCAGCTAAGAGTTCAGAGACCATGTGCAAACTTCCTCTCCACCTCCCCAGAAAGGAATAAATAATAATCAACAATAGAAAAAACTGAACTCTTTACTCTGACGGCAGGTAAGAGTTCAGAGAACAAGTGAAGCCCCCTCACCTCTCCAGAAATAAATAAGAATGATTAACAATAAAAATACTGAACTCTTAGCTCTGACGGCAGATAAGAATTCAGAGAACACATGTAAACCCCCCCGTCCCATCCCCAGAAATAAATAAATAATGATCAACAATAAAAATACCAGACTCTTAACTCTGACGGCAGGTAAGAGTTCAGAGAACAAAGGACCCCCCTCCCTTCCCCAGATATAAATAAATAAAAATCAACGAAAAAAAAAACTGCACTCTTAACTCTGGCAGCAGGTAAGAGTTCAGAGAACACATGTGACCCCCCCCTGCCCATCCGAGAAATAAATAAATAATAATCAACAATAAAAAACTGGACTCTGAACTCTGACGGCAGGTAAGA
>NW_021681046.1:5902-10090 GCF_001412515.2 Diachasma alloeum
CCCCCCCCCTGCCCTCCCCATAACTAAATAAATAATGATCAACAATAAAAATACTGGACTCTTAACTCTGAAGACTATTAAGAGTTCAGAGATACCCCTAGAATCCGAATTCAACTCTGAAGTCAGTCCGCTAGGGTACGCACGATAGTAGACAGTGGAGTTGGTGGATGGTGGTTTTGTTGCGTGCAAATCACAAGGGCATGCAACATTCGTACGCCGCTCGTCATCAAAATGAGCCTCCTTTATATATATACCACTTCACACGCCTTGGAGCACATTTCCAAGTTTCAGTCCCTCCGTCATCATACCTCCCCCTGCATACCCTCGTAAATTATCAATTTTCGTGCTTTTCATTATTTATTTAACATTTTTTTTATTTAATCAACGCATGGGGTGGCTCAGTCAGATTCGACAACCCCCTCCCCTTGTTGGGTAAAATTTGCGACACTCCGCCATTGTATATCCCCCTTCCGCCCCCTCGTGAACTGTTAATTAAGGAAATTTCAATTTTTCAATTAAGAATTTTTTAATTTACTTCATTAACACATGCAACCGGAGGGATGAGGAATGGCTTACATAGATTCTGGAACCCTCTCCCCTAGTTAGGTAAAATTTGCAACCCTGTGCCGTTGTATCTCCCCCTTCCACCCCCTTGCAAAGTCTCAATTTTCGCGATTTTCATGTTTTATTTAACATTTTTTTTTATTCAATTAACGCATGCTAACGGAGGGATGTGGGTGGCTCAGATAGATTCTGAAACCCCCTCCCCTTTTTGAGTAAATTTTGCAACCCTCCGCCATTATACCTCCCCCAACACACACTCGTATATTCTCAATTTTCGCGATTTTCATCATTTATTTACCCATTTTTTTTACGATTAAAATTTTTTTTTTTTAAATAAACGCATGGGGGTGGCTCAGTCAGATTTGGGAGCCCCCTCCCCTTGTTGAGTAAAATTTGCAACCCTCCGTCGTCTGATCTTCCCCTTCCACCCCCTCGTGAAAGCTTAATTAATAGTTTGCTAAAATTTGCAACCCTCCGTCGTCGTAGCTCCTCCTTCCATCCCCTCGCAGGCTCAATTTTCGAGACTTTCTTTTTTTATTTAATAATTTTTTTTATTCAATCAACGCATGCAAACGGAGAGATGGAGGCTGTCTCAGATAGATTCTGAAACCCCCTCCCCTTTTTGAGTGAATTTTGCAACCCTTCGCCATTATAGCTCTCCCTGTATCCCCTCGTAAAATATCAATTTTCGCGATTTTCATTATTTATTTAACTTTTTTTTTCATTTAATCAACGCATGGGAGTGGGTCAGTCAGATTCGACACCCCCCTCCTCTTGTTGGATAAAATTTGCGACCCTCCGCCGTCGTATGTCCTCCTTCCGCCCCGTCGTGAGATGTTAATTGAGGAAATTTTAATTTTTCATTTAAGAATTTTTTAATTTACTTAATTAACACATGCGAACGGAGGGATGAGGGGTGGCTCAGATAGATTCTGGAACCACCTCTTCTTGTTGGGTAAAATTTGCAACCCTGCACCATCATACCTCCCCCTTCCACCTTCTCGTGAAATTTCAATTAATAAAAATTGATATTTTTCATTTAAAAATTTTTTAATTAATTTAAATGACTCATGCGAACAGAGGGATGCTGGTGACTCAGTCAGTTTCAGGAACTCCCTCCCCTAGTTAATAAAATTGCAACTAGTTGTTGAAATTTGCAACCCTCCGCCGCTGAACCTCCCCCTTCCCTCCCCCCCTCGCAAAGTCACAATTTTTAAGATTTGCATTTTTTGACCCAGATAGATTCTGACAACCCCTCCCCTTGTTGAGTAAAATTTGCAACCGTCCGCCATCATACCTCCGCCTTTAACCCCCTCGTGATCTTAATTAATGAAATTTTCCAATTTATTTAATCAACGCATACGAACGGAGGGATGAGGGGTGGCTCAGATAGATTTTGAAATCCCCTCCCCTTGGCTAGAATTTGCAACTCTCTGTTATCATGTCCACCCCTAATCAACACATTATAAAATAAATTAAAACAATGTAAAAATAATAATTATTATCTAAAGTTAATCATACGAAAATATATCCGATGCAATTCCCATCTTCTGCGCACTTTTGATTACCCAAAATAACATAACAAGACATGCGGCAACATTACACACCCGTTAAGTAGCTCGGCAAACGACTGGTCAGACCAGCCTGGCTATTACTACTGTTGACTTTACCGATCCAGGCGGGAAATTGACGCTACCGCCATCTCGCGGCATTACCCCTACAAGCTTCTGTCATCATTCTTAACACTAAAAATTATTTCATCCAATTGATAAATAACAATGCAATTAACGGTACCAATATGAATAAATACCTCATATATCAACTTTTATAATGTTTTTAGGGGTCATTAATGCCTAAAGGAGGTTAGGCGGTGTTTGAGGTGAATTTGAGAGTGAATTTCTGTGGTTCCCGGTAGCTTAGTCGGTAAGAGTGCCCGGCGCGTATCTGGGAGACCCGGGTTCGATTCCCGGCTGGGTGAAGCGGAAATTTTTTCTCTCTAAATTCTAATTCTCTTAGAATTTTTTTTTTCTTTTTGACGCTATACCGTCATTGTACCGTCGTTGTTGGATCACCAGGGTACCTATATAAACGATGATCTAATCCTGAATGACAAAATCTCGTCATATTCGTCTGTTTTCGTGCTCTCCAAAAATTCAATTTTGAGTCTTTCGAGAGTGTGTGAAAAAAGTTCGATTTTTAAAAAATTTCTCACCCCCAAAATCATTGAATTTTTGGGGATCACAAAAACAGACGAATATGCCGAGATTTTTTTTTCTGGGTCGTTGAAAAATTAGATCATCATTCGTGGGTGCAGAAATCGTTTGGGGAGTGTTTCGAGAGTATGTAAAAAAAATTTCAGATTTAAAAAAAATTTCTCACTCCCAAAATCAATGAATTTTTGGGACGCACGAAAACGGACGTATTTGACGAAACTTTTTTTTCTCTGGGTCGTTGAAAAATTAGATCACCGTTCATAGGGGTAGAAATCGATCGGAGGGTGTTTCGAAAGTGTGTAAAAAAAGTTTCGGATTTTTAAAAAATTTCCCCGGTGAGGCATTCCACGCTATTTCAATAGGCCAAAAATTGTTTTTTCCTGGGTTTCGAATATGTTGTAGAGGAGGTTTAGAAAAGTCGGTAAACGCGAGGAAAAAAAAAATATTTTCTTTCGTTAGTTACTCAATAAACAAAATCTGGTGTACCATCAGGTAAGTAATTGTTTACAGCACCATAACTCGATAAATATCTGTTATATCGGAAANATGCACTATTTTACTACCGGAGGCATTCCACGCTATTTCAATAGGCCAAAAATTGTTTTTTCCTGGGTTTCGAATATGTTGTAGAGGAGGTTTAGAAAAGTCGGTAAACGCGAGGAAAAAAAAAATATTTTCTTTCGTTAGTTACTCAATAAACAAAATCTGGTGTACCATCAGGTAAGTAATTGTTTACAGCATCATAACTCGATAAATATCTGTTATATCGGAAAAATGAAAAAGTACTTTTTTACTGCAAAAGAGTGATATATTCATATAAAAAAATATATTTTACAAAAAAATTAAATTTACTGTCGATTTGTTGATAAATAAAAAAAAAATGTTGTAAAAAAAAACTCATCTTGAAAAAATGCCGAAAAAAATATATTCTATAGATTGCTTATCATGAAATCCGCTGTCCAATTTTCATGGGGTAATCTCATATAGAGTCTGAGATAATAATTATTTAGTGAGGCTGCGTCGAGATAATTTCAACAACCCCGCTGAGTTAGGCCGCAAGTAAGCCGTCAGAGAATCATACTCATTGATTCCTTCGCATGCTATCCCCCGAAATTAAATCAATTGCCGCATTCTGAAACCCTACGAGATTATTTTCTTTTTATAATTTTGAAATTTGTACGGGAATCATTATGACACATAACTTAGGAATAAAAACAACAAAAGGGGAGCTGATGAAGGCAGTATTTAATTGGCGTTATAGACAACGTTGTATTCTTCCTGGTATTCTTACTCATCTATCAATGAATGGAATTCATAGTTTGGGTTTAAATTAATACTTGGAATGTGATAAGGGGTGCGTACCTGGAAACCCCCGCTGTGGTGGCGACGTCACCAACGCGGGGGGGGGGGG
>NW_021681046.1:10582-46568 GCF_001412515.2 Diachasma alloeum
TATCTTTTGTACTGAGGAAGAACGTGCATTAGAAGAAGAGGCGTTGAAAATTCGATTTGAGAATGCTTCATCCATCGTTGGAACTCGTCAATTTCATTGCTATATACCGATTAAAGATACTCATAGTCTTAAATGTAAAATTCATTCTTTAGACGACGAATTTGTAATTCGAGATATTGTAAAGAAAAGTTAAGCGCACTAATTCAATAAATCACATATTTACTTCCCAGATAACTCATAGCATCCACTGAACACCGCCAACTCGACCATCTGCCACCGCGACTCGCTGAGCGCAGGGTGGTCACCGCTCTACGCTGCCCGACGCAGCCTCACTAAATAATTATTATCTCAGACTCTATATGAGATTACCTCATAAAAATTGGACAGCGGATTTCATGATAAGCATTCTATAAAATATATTTTTTTCGGAATTTTTTCGAGATGAGTTTTTTTTTTACAACAACTTTTTGTTTTATTTATTAACAAATGGACAGTAAATTGAATTTTTTTGTATTTTTTTTTATATGAATATATCATAAAATTGCAGTAAAAAAGTATTCTTTCATTTTTTCGATATAACAGATGTTTATCGAGTTATGACGCTATAAACAATTCCCTCCCTGGTAATACACCAAATTTTGTTTTTTGAATAACTTGTGAAAAAAAATTTTTTTTTTTCCTCCCGTTTAGGAATATTTTAGGGGTTCTTCTACAAAGTACTCAATTTAAATCGAAATCTAAAAAAAATCGATCATTTATTATTGAAATAGCATGGAATGCCTCCGGTAGTAAAATAGTGCATTTTGGATTAAGTGAGGTTAAGCTCGTTTCTACATGCCAAAATATATTTAGCTCAATAAAAAAAATTGGATCGTGAACTATTCACGTTGAATGAAATTAAGCATGTTTGAAAAAAATTTTAAGACGCGTATTGTATTTAAAAAAAATTTCCAAATTCTGGATCATTTGGTGGACAGTCCCTCCCAAAAGTTTACTTTTTCAAACTTGGAGGATTCGAGGCCAGTTTCACCGTCATAATAAAGTGGATATATTGCACGTAAAAAGTGAAACTCTATTAGAATACAGTGTTAATAGTAGTATATAGGAAAATTGTAAATCTAGAGCATAAGTTAAATATGGGACATTCCATGTCAATTCAGCCATACCGGATTTTTTTTGTCTGGGAAAAATCATTGAATAGGTGCATTTTGAACTACTACATATAGACAGTGATCATGCAAAATTTCATTGCCCTACCACTTTTTGTTTCTGAGATAATCATTATAAAACTTGAAATTTTCAAAAAATCATTACTTTTGAATGGAGCATCCGATTTTGATAAATAAAAAAAGAAAATTTTTGTTTTTTCTCCTACTTCAAGGTAAAAAATACTTCAGAGCCTTCAAGAAGCTCCTAGACCGATTTTTCGAGAATTTTTCGCGTTTTCATTTTTTTTTCACTCTAGGGCCGCTCGATATTCGATCGAAATATTTTTTTTATGATAGAGGATGTCCTTATATGATATGAAAAAAATACGCCATAATGGGAGAGCGAAGCAATGCACCGGAAAATTTTTTTTTTTTTCGAAATTTTTGGGTTTTTCAGTTTTTAGGGGAGATCCATCGGTTTTTTTTAAAGAAATGAGTCTGTCAACCACTATTCTTCGTTCATATATGATGACAAGACTATCATATAACGGAGAAAGAGTGCACCGAAAAAAAAATTTTTTGTCGAAATTTTTACTGGAAGGGTAGATAGTTGAACTGAACATTATCATCATCGAAAGTTTGCAAAATTATGATCAAACAAATGAGAGAAAGTAACAAACGGAATCAATTAATTGACTTATCATCATCAGTCGGTTCCAAGGCTTTAATTTTAGAAAAAAACCTCAATTTCTCGATTGATTTTTTATCACCATACGATTCTGTGTGGATGGATTACCGAGCTCCTATCTTATTCTATTCTTGCAACGAGGTAAGGAATTTTCACGTTGATTATATAGAAATGATCTTTATTCTCGGAATTGATATCTTCGGATTTCATAGAATGCCGCGGAGTGATAGATGTGCGAATCCAATGCGGGCTCCTGGTGAGAAGGGACACCTCGGTTATAATTTACGTCCGATTTCCTTGACACTACACGAGAAATTTCCTTTTTTACCATTGTCTGCGAAAATCTGTGGTCAATGCCGAATGAGAGCTCCAATTTATGTCATTCCTCCATCTCTCCCCACGGTTAAACTTAATGCTACACATCTTCAGCGTTCGGAATCTCCACCCGATATATCAATGCTCCAAGCCGAAATATATGACCCAAGTCTGTATGTGATGAATAATTCTCTGAAATCAGGTCGATCTTTCCAACTTGATGATTCCGGCATATCAATCGACGACGAACCAGACGATGAAGCTGAATTCGACAGTTCTTCCATGGATTATGATTCGGAAGATGACCAAAGTGACATTGATCCATCTTCATCTAAGCAGTATCGATCTGCGAGAGAAATAGAATTAGAAGAAATGTTGGATGGTTTGAAGCAGAAATTCAAAGTTCTGAAAAACTACCGTGAGTGCTTGCAAATCTTGACGGTTCATCCAGTTGTGGAGTGCGCGGAAAATTTCTTCTGATTTTGGAACTACCAGATACATGGCGTCAAGAGCGAAAAGATTAAGAAAAATTAAAGAAGTGTTTGCTTCACCAATTGCGAAAGCACGTCATTCACTACCCAGCACAACCGTCAAGAAGGTACACAATTTTTGCCTAGAGCGCAGTCGCGTCATGCCAGGAATGAAAGATAAAATATCCATCAAGATCAATGGAGAGAAGAAAGTAGAGCAAAAGCGAATGATACTCGAAAATCTAAAAGTCCTTCATCGGAAGTACAAACATGCGAATGAAGATGCTAAGGTCGGTTTCAGTAAGTTTGCCGAGCTGAGACCTAAACAATGTGTAGTGGCGGGAGCAAATGGCACTCACGTGGTATGTGTTTGTACGTATCATCAAAATTGCAAATTGATGCTAGAGGCAATTAATATTGCGACTCTAACTCAAGATTCCCCCTGTCCACTCAGAGATTACAAGGATTGTCTAGCAAAATTGATGTGTACAAATCCAACCCCGGCCTGTCATCTGGATGAACGTAACGATCATCCTGGAGTGAAATCATTATCATGTGAACTGAAGAAACTTCTCTCTGATTCTGTCGTGGAAATGGTCGAATTTCGCGTGTGGCAAAGTACTGACAGGTGTACCTTGCAGACATAGACCCTCCCGATGGATGAATTCATTGATCTCCTAATGGAACGATTGATAGTATTGAAGCCCCATCACTTCATCGCTAAAGAACAATCGAGTTTTGTCAAACAGCGAAAAGAGAATTTGGATAATGGAGAAGTACTAGTGCATTGTGATTTTTCGGAAAATTACGCTTTTGTGGCTCAAGACGCTGCTCAATCCTTCCGCTACAATAATGACCAGTGTACAGTTCACCCCGTTGTTTACTACTATCGCGAAAAAAATGAAATCCAACATCGGAGTTTAGTCGTTTTGTCGGACAGTACGACTCACGATACTGCCGCTGTTTATTTGATACAGAAGATTTTAATACAGCATGTGAAAGACAACTGTGAAAGCGCGGAGAAAATTATCTATGTCACCGATGGAGCTGTACAACATTACAAGAATCGTTTTCAGATCACGGATCTCTTGCATCACAAGACTGATGTTGGCATAGATGCGGAAGCCCATTTTCATGCAACCGCGCACGGTAAAGGAGCTTGTGACGGAGTAGGAGCTGTCTTTAAGAAAGAAGCGAGACGTAAGAGCTTGCAAATCGTTCATGGTGAACCAATCCTCACGCCAGATGCTTTGTTTCGTTGGTCAAAAGAGAATTTTGAAGGAATTGATGTTTTTTTTTCACCAAGGCAGAACACGAGAATATCAAAACTGAGTTGAGAGAGAGATTTGATAGTGCCAAAGCTATTCCAGCCGTTCAAAAACACCATTGTTTTATTCCGATACCGAGAGAGCAATTGGTAATTAAACGATATTCGGTTTCGGCTAACGAGGAGGTTTTCCCAAAGCAAAAACAAACAACAACAAAACGAGAAACCCGCAGAAGACAGTAATCGTGATGTAAATAATTCATCAGTGCATGTTGAAACTTGTCGTCGAAGAGAGTGGAGAATTTCTCCGTATTGTAAAAATGTAAAAATATGAAAATATAAAATGTTGTCGTTATAGAAGAATAAAAATGGTTTTTTTCCCATACTTTTTCGTCAGTGGAAAGCACAGTGTATTGTTGACAAAAGATTTATAGTCATATCAATAGTCTATTCTATCCTGCAGAACAGAAAATGTCTATTGACAAACCCCTTTTTCAGTAACAATAATGCAACTCTCCTAAACGACAGACAAACGTAAAAATTTCGAAGAAAATTTAATTTCGGAGCATTCTTTCTCTCTTACATGATGGCGTACTCTTTTACCATCATATATGAACAAAGAATAATAGTTGGCAGACTGATTTCTTTGCAAAAAACTGGTGGATCTCCCCTAAAAACTGAAAAACCCAAAAATTTCGAAAAAAAAATTTTTTCCGGTGCATTGCTTCGCTCTTCCATTATGGCGTATTTTTTTCATATCATATAAGGACATCCTCTATCATAAAAAAAATATTTCGATCGAATATCGAGCGGCCCTAGAGTGAAAAAAAAAATGAAAAAGCGAAAAATTCTCGAAAAACTAGTCTAGAAACTTCTTGATGGCTCTGAAGTATTTTTTATCTTGAAGTACGAGAAAAAACGAAAATTTTATTTTTTTATTCATCAAAATCGGATGCTTCATTCAGAAGTAATGATTTTTTGAAAATTTCAAGTTTTGTAATGATTATTTCAGAAACAAAAAGTGGCAGGGCAATTAAATTTTGCATGATCACTGGCTATATGTAGTAGTTCAAAATGCACCTACTCAATGATTTTTCCCAGACAAAAAAAAATCCGGTGTGGCTGAGTTGACATAGAATGTCCCATATTAGTATTGGGGATCGGATACCAAGGTATCTTACTCAGCTTTTCCACGGTTTTACTGGGTTATTACGAAAAGATCTCTTGGGAGACAGACGGCCGCGGCCTCATCCACCCGGTTTATTAACGGTATTATAAAATTAAAATCACTTCATTTTCAATGGGTTCATGGGTAATTGAGCAGGAAACGGAGAATACTGTTGAAAATAGTGAAACACATAAGGATAATGAGAGCAATAGCGAGACAAATAGGAAAAATGATACTAAAAATAATGAAACAAATATGCAATTTGATACCGAGAGTAGAGAGACACTAACGCAAAATAATATAGTGAGGTCGTCCGTTTCAAGTGCATTTCCAAATATGGGGGGACCAAATGTAGTAACTAATCATGTCGGTAGTGGAAGTGACCCTGCATCAACAAGTGACATCGGTGTCACCGGAAGTGCCTCCGGGAATGTTCCATCTGTCCAGGTTATAAATGCTTTTAACACGTGTAATATTAATCAAAATGTTCATCAATAAATTATTGGTGGTAGTCAATATTTGCACATCAAAGACGTGAAGGATATGATTCCCATATTCAACGGTGAAAGTATGCGAGTCATGAGTTTTATTTATCTCTGTGAGCAAGCTGCTCTTTCAGCTCATCCATTACAGAGAAGTTATTTGACTAATGTAATTAAAGCACGGATTCAAGGCAAAGCAAGTCCGTACGTATCCAATCAGCCTGGATTGACTCTCTCATAATTGCTTTCAATTTTGAAAAGGGGGCTTGTATCACGTCGCACCCTTTCCCAATTGCTAAATTCGTTAGCTAACATTCATCAAGCAAATAAAGAAAGCATTATGGAATATCTGAACAGGATCAATGAAATTGTACGTATGGCACAAGAATTGATAGACGAAAAACATCCAAATGGAACAGACAGGAGATTATCAAATAGTATTGAAGAGGGGCACGTGACAATTTTGTGAGAGGCCTCAGATGTGAGTTGAGTATGCGCGTCGCAAGTAGTAAACCCTCCATTTTAATGCAGGCATTGAATTACGCTCCGGAAATGGGAAACGAAGTTGAGCAGAGAATGAAATTATTTAGTGAAGAGGACGATCAGTTCGATGTAATGAACGTTGATGATGATTATTCTCATGATAAAAATTTTAAAAATACAAATTTCAAGCACGCTCATGTTCGTTCAACTAAGGGGAATTCAGATTACACCAGATAATTCGATCGTAAATCATTAACTTGGTTTGCTTGCGGGAGAACTGGACATGTAAAGAGAGATTGTTGAAGCAAATTTAAGCCAGGTTATTGTACATTTTGCAGATGTACTGCACACAATACACGCGATTGTCGACGTAAAGGTAAAAGCGATCATTTCAAAACTGAAAGAAAAGAAAATACACAAAATGCAACAACTCAATCATCAAATAATGAAATGAAACCTGGGCATACCTCGACCAATCTCAATGAGTCCAATCGAGTTGTCCAACCTTGTGTAATGCTCACGAATGATGATTTACGTAAAATGTGACTATTGGTGGATTCTGGTGCTGATATTAATCTCATTAAAAAGAATGCTTATCTTCTGACCATATTATAAATAAAAATATAAAATTTATACTGTCGGGTATTACATCTGGCTCAGAAACAACACTTGGGGAAGTTGTGATCAGGTTCCATTCTTTTTCTTGTGCATTTCAAGTAGTTAGTGAAGATTTTCCATTGAAATATGATGGAATTTTGGGTGTAAAATTTCTAAGAGACGAACAAGCAACGCTTCCTTTCACAGACAATTGTTTGAAAATTGTTAATCAGTTAATCGGTATCAGAATAGTTAATACTGACATTAATGAGGGATATTTACCCAAATTAAATCTAGGCACGAACATATATGCAGGTGCGGCACTAGTAAAAATTGATACAGGTATTGCTTGGATTCTTGCGATTAATTCAAATGAAGAAGAGAGAGAAATAGAAATTTCATCGCAAATGTTTGAAGGAGTAGATTTATTGCCACAGCGATCGAGTAAAAAAGATAAAAAAAATGGAGCTGAAATTTACAATGAAGAGGCTTTGTCAGGCAGGATAAATAGAGTAGTGAATACTCTTCATTTAAATGATTCGAATCCCGAAGAAAAAGAGAGCATTATCCGAGTATTTTCCAAATTTCCACATCACGTTCACTTATCAGGTGATCGATTGAAGGGTACGAATATTGTAACACATAAAATCCCGACTCAAGACAATATCCCCATTTCAACAAAACAGTATCGATATCCTTCCGTACATAAAGAGGAAATACAGGAACAAATCAAGGATTTACTTATAAACGACATTATCGAACCATCTCATTCCCCTTATAATTCACCAGTCTGGATAGTATCCATAAAACCAGATTCACAGGTTAACAAGAGGTGGTGCATGGTAATAGACTTTGGCCATTTGAATCAGAAAACTATCGGAGACGCTTATCCCCTGCCAAACATAAGTGAAATATTAGATTAATTGGTGGTGCTAAGTATTTTTCAGTGCTAGATCTAGCTTCCGATTCCCACCAAATTCCCACGGATAATAATGATAAAATTAAAATAGCTTTCACTACCCCTCATGGTCATTACCATTATACCACAATGCCATTTGGATTGAAAAATGCTTCAGCAACCTTCCAACGGTTGATGGATCAAGTTCTTTCAGGTTCGTAAGGTGTAGAATTATTTGTTTATCTTGATGATATTGTCATTTACGCTTCCTCTTTTCAAGAGCACGAACAGAAACTCATGAAATTACTCAGGAGACTTCGAAACGCAGGATTGATATTTCAACCGGATACATGTCAATTTTTGCAAAAAAGCGGGGACTTACTTGGAACATGTCGTTAGTGAAGATGGCGTGAAACCCGATCCGGGAAAATTAAAATCAATTCAAGAATTTCCACTTTCCAAAAATGCTAAAAATATCAAACAATTTCTGGGTTTAGTGGGGTACTACAGACGTTTCATACCAGATTTAGCGAAAATTTCACGACCCCTCACACAATTCTTAAAGAAAAATGCGAAATTCATTTGGCATGATGAAAAATAAAATGCATTGGAAATACTCAGAGAAAAATTATGCGTCCAACCTATCCTCCAATTTCCTGATTTTACGCGAATTTTCACTGTCACAACTGATGCATCACACTACGCTCTTGGAGGTGTGCTGAGCCAGGGGGAAATAGGTCAAGACCTACCCATTTCATATGGTTCAAAATTATTGAGAGGTGCTGAAATCAATTATTCTGTCATTGAGAAGGAGTTGTTTGCTATTGTTTTCGCAGTGAAGCATTTTAGACCATATCTCTATGGCAGAAAATTCCAATTAGTCACTGATCATAGGCCATTAATATGGGCACATAAAATCAAGGATCCGACATCGAAATTACTGCGCTGGGTACTGAAATTAAGAGAGTATGAATATGATGTTATTTATATTCCAGGGCGATTAAATGCAAATACGGATGCATTGCCGAGAAACCCTGTAGATATGATTGCATTATAACCAGCAGGTATCAAGTTTACACAAAGCATTCATAACGATGAGATGAATGAAAACCTTCCGAAGGATGACTCAAATAGGTTCAATGACCAAGACGATGATACTCAGAGAGTTGACATATTTTATGAATAGACTAGTCAGGAAGAACATCGACACACAAAAATGTAGTATAGTGCAATCGGTGCGTACAGGCGCCATAAATAAGGAAAGCGTAGCCTTCGCAATGAATGAACGACCTTGCGTAGAGTTGGAAGTGGGTGCCGGAGACGTCCCAGTACTCTGCACACAAGGGATTCATTCATCGGACGAGAATTCGGGCATCGTTACTCCTGAAGTGGAACGTATAGTTCCAATAGTTAAGTGTGGTTATGGCACCACTCAGTTATCAAATTCAGATCAATTTATTGAGATATTATCGGGCCCGGATAGCGTGTCGAGCGAAGGCTTCATGCATGAGATGCTCAGAAGGAGGACGTCCTCAGTAGATAGCATTGATCTAGAAAAGATTATTGGAAAACAGATACAGACACTAATAATCGAGTCAGCCACAGGAAGTGTTAACAAAGAGAAAGAATTATAAGAGTCTGAGAGCTTTCCTAGCGACAGTAATCCCGTATGTATTAGTTGCCCGATTTCCACACAAACTCTTTACCAGATTCAATTGGTGATAGCACTGACACCGAGTTTATTGAGCCACTTGATAATGATTCGTTTCCGAACCCTATTTCTGAAGGTGAAGATAACTATACTTCATCCGATAACGAAGATGAGGGCCCTACCCAGTCAAAGCCTGCAGTATAAAAAAAAATAAAAGAGTAGTATTAGATGTCTTCTCAGAAACTAGGGATGGTGTGTTAATGAAAAAGGATAATGTTGGACATTTCATATCCGGGGATTTCAAAATGAGAACTAGAGTATTATAAGAATTGATTGATAACCATTAATTAAAGCGGATGAATTTACCTGATGAGCGACCGGATATTGGTGACGTAGAAACCAATAAAAAACAAGAAAAAAAAGTAAGTGAAGGATAATGTAGGAAATTATATAGATCTCAAACATGCATTATTGGGAGTTAAAAAGTTGAAGGAAACCATGGATTATTTTGCAGTAAAAGCTGTTAGTCTTGCGCGAACAGGGCGTGGATAAGATGGACTTCCTTGGGGTAGTATAAAAATGCACTTGGATAAAACGTTCGCACCTAGTTCTCATATCACTCTCTGCCTTAATCAAATAGAAATTCCTGGAGTTGATCGAAGAGAATTATTAAAGAAATGCATGAGTCAGCAGTAGGTGGCCACAAAGGAATGGTAAAAATTTATGAACGCATTGGACGTCAATATTTCTGGGAAAAAATGAAGAAAGATGTTCACGACTTGATTAAAAAATGTGTAACTTGTCAAAATATTGGAAGTGGCTCCAGCTCTGATCCTCACCTATCATATATATATATATATATATATCTTATATTGTAACTCTACGTTCATACTGTATGAGCCACGTGATCGTACGCAATGTGCCAAGCACATTGCCTGAGTAGCATCGACGAGAGACGTGCCTTAATAAACTATATATATCTATATACCAGTGTGTCTAATCATTTATTAATCACTTATCCCAGAACAAAACTCGTATAGAGCAACACTAGGCAACCTATGATAGTAATCGACGCACCTCAGTCAGCTTTTGAGAAAGTCTCTCTTGATATTGTTGGCCGTTTACCAGTTACCAGTGCAGGGAATAGATATGTCCTAACGATTCAAGATAATCTAACAAAGTACTGCTTAGCTATTCCTCTAATTGAAACCTCATCCCTTACGGTTGCTAAAGCTTTCGCGGAGAATTTTATTTGCATTCATGGATGTCCTAAAATAATTTTAACAGATCAAGGTGCTAATTTTACAAGGCAGCTGATGAAACAATTTTCAAAACTATTCAAGATTAAACAATTAAAAACTACTGCTTTCCACCCTCAAACCAATGGTTCCTTGGAAATAAGCCATTTAGTTCTTGTAGAGTATTTAAAACATTACATTGATACAAAAAGAGACTGGGACAGCTGGCTAAAGTACGCCATGTTCTCTTATAACACCTCATTACACGAAACAACTGGTTTTACTCCTCATGAGTTAATTTTTGGACGAATAGCTATAATACCGTTTAGTTTTGCGAAAGATAATGTTGGAGCTATTATGATTATATTATGATTATGGGGGAGATTTAGTAGAAAAGCTGAAAGGTACACAATCAAAAGCTGCAGATAATTTCGATGTTGCTAAATTTAAGTTCAAACAATATTATGATCAGAAAGTTGACTCTAATGATTTCAAAGAAGGAGATCTTGGATTTTTGATTAATGAAGCAAAATCGAATAAGTTAAATTCAAATTATTTAGGTCCATATAAGGTCGATCAGGTACTCGAACGTGAAAATATAAGAATTAAATCAAGTGATGTTCGCACTAGGATAGTACATGCTAATCGATTGAAGCCGGCTCATTTATAATTTAGGAATAATTGATAGTATGAAAATTTGAATGAATGTATTCAAATTTTATTTCCATGTATTATTGGGAATTAAAAAGTTGAAGGAAACCATGGATTATTTTGCAGTAAAAGCTGTACACAATCAAAAGCTGCAGATAATTTAGATGTTGCTAAATTTAAGTCCAAACAATATTATGATCAGAAAGTTAACTTTAATGATTTCGAATAAGGAGATCTTAAATTTTTGATCAATGAAGCAAAATCGAATAAGTTAAATTCAAATTATTTAGGTCCATATAAGGTCGATCAGGTACTCGAACGTGAAAATATAAGAATTAAATCAAGTGATGTTCGCACTAAGATAGTACATGCTAATCGATTGAAGCCGGCTCATTTATAATGTAGGAATAATTGGTAGTATGAAAATTTGAATGAATGTATTCAAAATTTATTTCCGGGGGAAGGTGTCACGTCGTAACCCTTCGTGATGAGGTGACGCTAATGGCGTTGCATCCACCTGGCGGTTAATTTTGAATCTTCGATCTTTTATAATTATTTAATTACGACAATCAATTTTACTTTATTTTATTTTATTTTCTTCGTCTTAAGTTCCTGTGGAATGTTCTTTGGATGAGATGACTCTTTCCGTTCCCCGTGGGTTGAAGTGTAATTTGATTGTAGAATTAATGTGAACTCGAGTTATGGACTATTGACGAATTAATTAAATACAAGGAACTTTTTGTGTGACATAAATCTGTGTTAAAACTCATTTAAAATATTCCGCACTTACAGAGCAGAGAGGTTCAGCACTCCACTGGCAACGTACGCCCCCCCTTCAAATGGAAATACCTAGATTGAAAATCCCCATACAACAGAGCACAAGTGTTCACAGGCATCTTGTGTATACGAAGCGTTATAGTCCCCGGCACGAGTGGTCAAAAAAACAGTTGAGCATGGGACCATTTGCCCCACTGAAATATACTATATACTGGAAAGGGCACTGCAATGCCAGACTAGTAAACGGAACACGAACCAGAGATGAGTAGATTTTGGGGGTCACTTCTCTCACTCTTTCGACGGTGTGCATGCACATAACGTGCCAAATGACTCACGTTACAAGTGAGTTGAGCAGCTTAGGTTGAGTTATGCGCAGTGAATTGATGTGTTAAAGATTGTTTCGATGCTAGAAGGATAAATAAATATTGGGACGTTCTCCTTTTTCATCACAGTATTGGAAAGATCAAATAGAGATCAGAAGCTCGAAGCATGTTCTTGAATTTGAGAAATCAATTCCTCTTGAAATAAAAGTTTATATCATTCAAATATCAACTTTCTGTTTCAGGAATTGTATTGGACATACCGAAATTTAAAATTCCGAATACTGAGGACGGTACTGACTCAGAGGATTTCGATTTCCCGTCAGATAAATTGAATAAAGAATCTATTGAATTGTATATTCTTATGTATTTTTGCCATGTCAATTTACTCGTTATAGAATTATAAATACCTCATGTATCTGTAAACATTGGGAAAGAATAAAATTTTCAACGGTCACATGTTATGAGTTTGAATTTTAACGAAAATGACATATGCAACCAAAAAGAACTGAATGCCAATGCTAAATTCTATACGTTGTCCAAGGTAAGAGAATACTTTTGGAGCAGACGGTACGCCAGAGACAGGTGGCCCCCAAAATCGACCGTCTCTCTCGGCTCGCTTTGGGCGGCTCAGTGCTCTTTCCAGTATATAGTATATTTCAGTGATTTGCCCACGGGCCCAAATCTACATGATGTACCATGCCGGTCGGACAGTGTCGGTCTTATAGGAATTATTGAAATTTAATGTCCATACAGCATGATTTCAAATACCAATAGTTCCTAAACGTTGGCGCTATAAGGCGTAAAATATTTTTGGAATGAATTCTGCAGGGGTATCTCCTCCTTTTAAGAGAAATTCTGTTTTTTGGTACCCTATAATTAACAAACATTTGCAATCTATAATTAATACATTTTTGCAATCTAGGATTGTTTGATTTGTTTGAAACCAGTTTTTTCATCAACAAAATCAATTCGTCGTCTTATAGAAAAATTACCGCCTATGGACTCCTTTATATCTAAAAAAGGGAATTGTTCATTGAATTTCTGGACATTTCCGAAAACATTCCAATGAAATTCTCAAAGTTTCAACAGGAATTGAATCGCATTTTTCTCTATAGAATTCTTTACTCATATATGATATCATTCCAGAATTGATCAATTCAAAAAAAAAATTAGTTGACAATTATGGAAAATGCAACAAAGATCATATCGAGATACGCGGTAGCGTATCGGGCCAAGTCGCGCCTTATAACCTCACAACAACAAATCGACGAGAGCTACCAAGCATCTATACATGATTTTCCATCGGTTAATGAAAAATGCGCCCACTTAGACGAAAACTGTCCTTAGTTACACTATATAAATCACTAATCCGCTTTCCACTGATGCAAGTATTAATTTAATCCGTTCAATATTTACGAAGATATGCACATAGCAACGAACTGGCATACACATTTTTCGCATTTCCATTATCTTCTAAATGAAAACGGTCACACTCAAGCCATTGAGTTGATAGCGCAACTCGAATTCTCACTTTGGCATGCAGGAATTGCCAACAGTGTTCTACGTTGTATAGTGCCATGGAGAATAGAGGGAAGAAGGCCAAACAGCGGCTGATGGGACACGTAAAATCATGTGACGCAGCATGTAGTTCAGATTGATTCCAATGGTGGCGGTAGTAGTCACTCGCGTGGTAAAACATATCATTAGAATTGTAACATTTATCCTACTGAAAATTTCATTCCCTGTCCGTGCAACAATTTGACAATATTATATTAATTTTTCAACAAAGATATGTAAAACCCATGTAAAATATGAACAAAATTACAGATATTTTCTGACTAGGGATCCATGAATGACCATACTGTGAAAAATAATTTATGAGAGAATTATGGAAATAAGCAATAAAAATCCAACTGAAGTAAGAATAGCACTCACTGTCAATGACGAAGAACAAAATCCGGTAATTCGTTCAAGAGATATGGAGCATAGGAGGTTTGTTTGAATACAAAAAAAATAAAAAGTCAGTAGCGAAGCGGTAAGCCCGGTCAAGTGAATTTTGACTACTGGGGGGCTATTCTCAACAAAAAGCCGCTTTTTCGGTTCGCCGAAACTTCTCCCGAGTTTTACTAAATGCTGGACCCAATGAAACGAATGTGGATACATTCAAATAAATAATAATACAATATACATTACGAATAAATAAATTATTCGCTAATAAAGTTGAAAAGCAAGGAAACATTGTATTCAGTAATGGAATACTAAATTGCGAGAAATAACGGAATACCACTTATTAAAAGTGGCGCCCTCTTAGTTGGTTATCCCTTCGAAGTCTCATGAAATAAAATTGTATTCATTGTAATGAGATTTTCTTGTTAAGGGTTGAAATCCCCTTAAAAAGATATGCGAATTCTTAACTTATTGAAGAGAGACAGTTAGTGACATCTAGAGGCGGTTGAAGAAAGCCGGGACTAGATGAATTGAGCGACAAACCGATGAAAGATCTAAGGCATAGCGGTTATGGGTGAAACCGCGACCCCTGGAGGTCTGGAGGACGTTACTAGGCTATCGCTATTTTGGAATTCGCCCAGAATGTGCTAGAGGAAAAGGGGTCGACGTACAGGCTGTCCAACTGGGCGATTCAATAGGCTATGTCAGAGTAGACTAGGGACCAACGGCCAGGTGAGAGGACTGATGCCCCCGGGATCCCGTCGGGTTGATTGGTGGGGATAGGACAACGGAATGACCTATCGTCGCTGAGATATCTAGACTAGGGGGAGAAGGCCCTAGTAAGATTCTGAGTTAGTCGAACGCGGACGCTCGAGCGGGGAAGTCGAAAGGATAGAGGATTCTCCGATATAGTGTGGTGTTGGCTTGGACGATGGCCAAGGGAATGGTGGGCGAATAGCTCAGCGCAGCCAGGTGCATAACTGATGGTAGCGAAACGGGAAAAGAGTTATTTTGGAACTCTTAGTGACGACTTTGTTGTTTCCGGCGTTATCCGGCTCGGCGAAACATCTGACGAGCGCATGGGCCCGTAGGTCTGGAATAGAGATCGTCCTCCTGTCGACCCGACCATGTGCCAACATTCGAGTATCCGGAGACAGTGACGTGCGATGACCGAAGCGGTAACTGGTGGCCGAGAGTATGGGTGGTCGTGAAGTGGGTAACAGTGTTCCACTTTGGTCGGATCAGCCTCTCGGTGTCCCAGGCTTTGAGGAGTCCCGGCTGATTCGCATTTAACTCTGAAACACTCCCGAGTTGAAATACTCGGAAGGAGAAAGCCTACTAAGAGAGTGAAAAACCCTCCAGGACGAGTGTAAATTCAATTTGCGTGGATGATTAGTCCGTGAGGCTTAATTTCCAGCCTGGAATAGTGGCTGGTGATGTTTGGCATAGGATACTCCTGGTGGACCTCGCCCACTCTACCGTGTCACACTGATGCTAGCTGGACAACCCTTTGCCCAGCCACAGAAGTACTCTGAGTGGACGAGTTTGCCTCAGAGGCCGGTTTTCGTCGAACCTCCCGTGAAGGTTCGGTTGGTGCCCGATTATTGAGCGATAGAGACGGCTAACAAGTAGTTTGGATTTTTCCTGGCTGAACAACCCGGGAAAATATCCTTACATCATATAGACGTAAGCGATGTATTCAGGGAAAACAGGACGATAAAGCAGTTTCCTGGGGAGTATTACCGACGGCGTTTGTATGTTCAGGACCTAACTGAGAAGATAATTTACCGGATGAGTTTATCGACTGATGAGAGACGTGATGAAGAAACACGGGAAATATTTGGGCGCGCGAGTGTCTTTAGTGGATTGTACTCTCCTCACACGAATTAGTATGAGAGAAAAAACATTCTGGTTTCCCATAACAATCAAATCAGATCAGAAAATCTGCATTTCAGTGAAATTTTCACTTACTAGGAAATGAGCGTGCATGATTTTGATAGTGGTTTATGCATAGTATTTATTTATTTGTTCAAAAAAGGTTTTGGCATTCTTCGTGTTTTGACTTGAAAAAGAATTTAAGGAATGATTTGACAATATTTTCAGAATAATTTTTCATGTTATACATGATAAAAAAATATTTTTCATTAAAAATAGTTAATAATTCGACCCCAAGTGAGTTAAACCCTATCCCTCTTGAAAATTGATAGCGATTCTTTTCTACAATTGAGGGCGGATGGGGTTGAAAAACTTCGAGAATTTAGAGTAATGCGGCCGGTCAATTTCTTGCCCAGAGTCACTTAAATCATACGATTTTTTATAACTTCCGCCTTATGCTGGTCAGTCCACCAGCCCCAGCCCTGTGTCTTTCACTAGGCTAATGAGGCTGGTCACCGCCACTTCATTTAGGTCAGCTGGTTCCATGAAAGCCTGGCCCCAGCTCCTATATCTACGTATAGCCAGTAGGGGGCATTCGCACAGAATATGTGCGGCGTCCTCTCTACCGTCCTCGCATTTGCTACAGCCTGCCTGGTCAGCTAGCTTCATGTTGTACAAGTGAGCCCTGAGGATAGTGTGGCCTGTGAGAAGTCCTATCGCAACCCTCAAATTTTTCCTGTTCAGCGCCAGAAGTTCTCTAGTCCTTCTATTTGACTGCTCCCCCATAAACAGTTTAGCCTGTCTACAGGTTGTGCTAGTCCGCCAACGTTTTTCGAATTCCCACTGTAGGTGATCTTTTATGATCTTTTTTCCCACTGCGAAAGGCACACCAATCAGACCCTCCGGAAGAACGCCTCCGGAGGAACGCCCCGACTTTATTCCTCTCCCCTAAAGTGGCAAGTGCTTGCATACACTCCCACACCACTTTAGAATTAGTGGTGGCTTTCTCCAGTTCTTTTATGGCCGCCTGGCTATCGCTGCAGATGAAGATTTTCATCCCTTCCGTCTCTTTTGCTACCAGGTGCTCGGCACACTTGGCTATGCNTTCCATGAAAGCCTGGCCCCAGCTCCTATATCTACGTATAGCCAGTAGGGGGCATTCGCACAGAATATGTGCGGCGTCCTCTCTACCGTCCTCGCATTTGCTACAGCCTGCCTGGTCAGCTAGCTTCATGTTGTACAAGTGAGCCCTGAGGATAGTGTGGCCTGTGAGAAGTCCTATCGCAACCCTCAAATTTTTCCTGTTCAGCGCCAGAAGTTCTCTAGTCCTTCTATTTGACTGCTCCCCCATAAACAGTTTAGCCTGTCTACAGGTTGTGCTAGTCCGCCAANGGGGGCATTCGCACAGAATATGTGCGGCGTCCTCTCTACCGTCCTCGCATTTGCTACAGCCTGCCTGGTCAGCTAGCTTCATGTTGTACAAGTGAGCCCTGAGGATAGTGTGGCCTGTGAGAAGTCCTATCGCAACCCTCAAATTTTTCCTGTTCAGCGCCAGAAGTTCTCTAGTCCTTCTATTTGACTGCTCCCCCATAAACAGTTTAGCCTGTCTACAGGTTGTGCTAGTCCGCCAACGTTTTTCGAATTCCCACTGTAGGTGATCTTTTATGATCTTTTTTCCCACTGCGAAAGGCACACCAATCAGACCCTCCGGAAGAACGCCTCCGGAGGAACGCCCCGACTTTATTCCTCTCCCCTAAAGTGGCAAGTGCTTGCATACACTCCCACACCACTTTAGAATTAGTGGTGGCTTTCTCCAGTTCTTTTATGGCCGCCTGGCTATCGCTGCAGATGAAGATTTTCATCCCTTCCGTCTCTTTTGCTACCAGGTGCTCGGCACACTTGGCTATGCCTAACACCTCGGCTTGAAAGACTGTTGCATGCTGGCCCAAGGGGAAGCTTTCCCCGAAGCCATCCTTCAATCGATAGATCCCCGCCCCAAAGCGTTCGTTGTAGCCAGATTCGTCGGTAAAATAGTAATCCTTTTTGGGTCCTGGATTAAGTTTTGAATCTAGCCACTCCTCTCCGGATGGTATTATATACTAGTTTTGAAGGCTTTGTTAATTTGATGTTTTCTCTGAATTCTGTCGGACTTGTCCGTGAAGGGATTTGCATTAATCAAGCCAAGTTGGGTATGAACTTGGCCTGTCGATTTCCATTCCTGCTGACACCGTAGTCTGTAAGCTGTTGTGCTTGCACAGCTAATCACTCTGAGGTCCAAAGGCAGGATACTGAGTGCTATTTCTAGCGCCTCAGTAGGTGTGGTCTTCATGGCCCCCATCGCGATCCTCAGGAAAGTTCCCTGTAGGCCCTGCAACAGGTTCCTTGTTTCCACCCTTCCTGCCCTTGGCCACCAGACTACCACAGCATACATTAGCCTTGGTAACAGTATCATCTGATAGAGCCACAGTGTCATTCTGGGGTTTAGCCCCCAGTTTTTCCCAATGGCCCTTCTGTATGCTCCCATCGAGGCAAACACTTTGCTTCTCTGTGGACAGATATTATCCTTCTAACTGAGTTTATTGTCTAGAATTACTCCCAGATACTTTCCTTTGTTGGTGTAGTTTACTACCGAGCCGTTCAGTATTAAGGGTGTGATCGACTCTGGCTTGTATTTTTTTGTGAAGACTAGGACTATAGTCTTGGCGGGATTCATCGAGAGGTCAGTTTCCCTGCACCAGCTCTCAACGATGTCAAATATTATCGCCATCAGGTCTCTGAGCACCCTCAGGAAACCGCCTCTAACCACTATTACCACATCATCGACAAAGCCAATGAAATGGCACCCCGCTCCACGCAGCCTTTCCAGAAGTTCGTTCGCAACCAGATTCCACAGCAGAGGTGAGAGAACTACCGCCTGCGGATATCCTCTGGCTGGGCGCCCTTCTATATAGCTTTGTCCATGATTAGCCGACAGTCTTCTGCCCCTTGATATGGTGTGTGTCCAAGCAATGATCGTCCTAGGGATGTCATGCTTCTTCATAGCTTCTTCTATGGTTTCGTTTGAGATGCTGTCAAAAGCTTCCTCAACATCCAAGAAGGCTCCTATGGCATATCCCTTGGCAGCGAATTGTCCCTCCACGAGCCCCACTAGATGGTGTAGGGCGGTATCCGTGGATCTACTCTCTCGATACGCATATTGAGAGGGAGAGAGGGGGCTCGCTACCAAGGGCCCCATTTTTATGAATCGGTCCACCAGTCTTTCTAGTGTCTTCAATATGAAGGATGTAAGACTTATTGGGCGGAAGTCCTTTGGTTTGATATACCCAACCTTGCCCGGCTTTGGAATGAAGACTATCTTAGTCTCGTTCCATGACCTCGGAACATGTCTCAGTGCTATACTGGCCCTGAGGATTTTGATAAGGGGTCCTATGATGTTCTCCATCCTCTCCTGTAGCAGGGCCGGGAAAATCCCATCTGGACCTGGCGCTTTGTAAAGCTCAAAGGTCTTTACAGCCCATTTGACTCCCCACGGTTGCACAATTTTGCCAGCCAAGGACCAGTCGTGAGTTTCGTGGTTGCCCCTTCGACTTCGCCTTGATTCTGTATCTCCTCCCCGGGATTCGGTGAATCCCGGAAAGTGTGTTTCCATTAGGAGTTTCAATGTTTCCTGAATTGTCTCCGTATTGCTCCCATCCGGTGCTTGTAGGCTCCCTAGATATGTGGTCTTGTTTGTACCAAGAATTTTCGCCAGCCTGGCAATCTCTGATTGTCTCTCAATGGTGCTCGTGAAAGCCCTCTAGCACCTGTCTTTGGCGGCTTTTATTGCCTTGTTGTACTTTGCGAGAAGTCCCCTGTAAGTCGTTCAGGCTGCTTCCTTACGGAGACCTTCCCTCGCATTCTTTGCCTTGTTGAAAGCACTTCTGGCTTCCTTCCTGAGTCCCCCAAGTTGGTCTTCCGACCACTAGGGTATCTCAGCCTTCCGCCTTCTAGGCAACATCCNGCTGCTTCCTTACGGAGACCTTCCCTCGCATTCTTTGCCTTGTTGAAAGCACTTCTGGCTTCCTTCCTGAGTCCCCCAAGTTGGTCTTCCGACCACTAGGGTATCTCAGCCTTCCGCCTTCGAGGCAACATCCTACAGTTTTCCTCATATGAGTCAATTATCACCCGGTGCAAGACCTTAGAGGCCTCTTCCAGTTGCTTCTTGCTGCCAAATCTGAGAGAAATCATACTCAGCCTAAGTGCTAGACTATTCCGATAATTTCCCCAGTCGGTCCGCCGTAGGTTTCTGCTCCACTCAGTCGCTTCCTCAAATAGAACGGACATTCTTATGGTTTTATGATCCGACGCCGATAGGTCCTTTGAGACCCTCCAGTCTCCAACCAAGCCAGCCACATCATCCGTTGCCAGAGTTATGTCTAGTACTTCCTGTCGCCTACGGTCCACGAAAGTTGGTTCTGTCCCACTGTTTAAAATATGGAGCCTTGCCGCCATGATGAATTCGTAGAGGCTCTCTCCCCTGCCGTTGCAACCGGCGCTCCCCCATACAGCATCATAGGAGTTCGCATCACAGCCCAACAGGAGTTGAAGCCCCCTTCTTTTCACATGGTTGCACAGCTCTTTTACTTCATCCGGTGGGGGTGGCTCTGTTGAGTTATAGGGCATATAAGCCGACCCTACTATTATATCCATAACGCTGCCTTGTCCTAGGTTTAACCTCACTTGAGCCGCAGTTAGGTCTCCCACGCTGAACTGTGGATAGAGAAAAGAATCTAATCCTTTAATAATTAGGCAGGTTCTCAATTTTTATGGTGTATCGGCATGATATACCTTGCCACAACCAGTCAGTCCCTTAATAGCATTGTTGATTATCCGAGGTTCTTGAATCAATGCTATTACTGTCTGCATCCCAGCTACGAGCTTGGCTAGTATCGTCGAAGCCGCCTTACTGTGATGCAAGTTGATCTGTACGATCTGTACCCGATTCATAGCTATTTCTCTGATACTTCAGTCGTACCCGTCTTCATTGCCTCACTGCGGTCTCTTCCCAGCTCCCTTACGGTAGACTTTTGGAGCCCGCAGTGAGGTCTAAAGTTGCATGCCTTCAGTCCAGCAAGCGACCCGTCATCGACCCGCGCAGCGAAGTGGGCACTCTCGGCGTCCCTAGATTCGCTGCCCCGAACGACGACCCACTTACTGGCCATCAGGCCTGCATTTTGCTTTTCAAGAAAACTCAATGCTTCCTGAGAAGTAATTTCCGTGTCCTCCACGTGTATCACCACTCGATGCTTCTTAGGAAGCTCCGAGAGCGCCACAACGTGGATGGTGTGTCCCGCTATTTTATTCTCAGGGAACAGATTCTTCAGCCAGCTCTCTGTGGCCTCGTCTGTGCAGTTCCCCCCAACCCCAACGTCCCCCTCCCCGACCCGTCGTCCCTGCCCCCCCCCCCCCCCCGGTGTCCAGCTTCTGGTCTGGATACGACTGCGGTATCACTGCCAGCTTTAATGAGTTTACAGTTGTCTGGGCATATGTGCCCTGATCCTGCTTCCTCATTTTTTTCTCTCTTGGCCTGGTAGTGAGGTGGATGAACGCAGTGAGGAGATGAGTGTGGTTGAATGTATAAATAAAGTCTCGTTATGAGTCGATGAGGAAATGGAACTGTACCAAATTTCAGCTCATCTTCTCAATTTGTAATGTCCAATAATGTATTGTCAATAGGATTCCAATGGAAAGTAAATTTATCAATAGAATTCCAATAGACATCCTATAGCATTCCAATATAATCTTGTGATGTCTGTGTACATCTACATGAAAAGAGTCCAATTTACTGCAAAAAAATTACATCTTCCGAATTTGAAATTTAAAAAACCATCTGAAGATGTGCATAGAGTTAGTCGTGTTAAGGTACTTGCTTAGGCTCAATTGCACCATCGTCTGTTAACTAAACCGCCAGATAACAGCCAGTCAGCCCATACGAATTACACAGGGATAAATTTATCTGGGGGTTTGAATAGTCATCAGGACTTGGCGCAACCGGGGCTCAATTACTTATACCTGGTAAATATTTCACAATTTTCGAAAGACACGAAATTTGCATTATACATTGTTGAGCACATTGAAAAACAATTTTCAATATTTTTGATTTTCAAAATTTCGAGTATTTTTTCACACCAACTGTTGAGATATTCGTCGTCAAGAATTGAAAAAAAAAAACAAAAAAATAATTTTTGACAAGGCATTTCTCAAAGTCACGTGGAAAAAACACTTCAAAGTTTGAAAATTGTTTTTCAATGTGCTCAACAATATATGATCTAAATTTCGTGTCTTTCTTACGTTGCGAAATTTTCACCAGGTATGATTGACTGAGGAAGTACCTTAACGCTTATAATCTTGTAAAAAACGTTTCAAAATTATTCTAGTCACTTGGGTACTGGATTTCCGAAAAATTGACTATTGAGAGCGATTACAAAGCTTTTATTCGGAAGCGAAATAGATCATTCGGGCGATTCAGTCTCCACATCAATATTAATAACAATCTAGAACTCCGGAAATTATCGTTTATTTAGTTTCAGCTTCATATCAAATGTAACACTTAAAGCTGTCCTAGTTGCTTATGAGGTGTCAGTAGCAAGAGCCTCGGTGAAGTCAAAAATAAATATTGACAAAAGAGAAAACCTGCCTCTTCAAGAACTTATTTTCAATAGCCCACGACGCACAGTAGCTGCTCTCAAAAAAACTTGGAGAACTTATAGCAAACCCTAAAGATACCACCTAAATCTCCCCGGAGTTTCAGGGACATTCGCAAACGTCCATTCATTTTTGTTCCCTAGTTTTTGACTATTGAATTTCCATAGTTTCATCTATATTCTATTGGATTTTTCCCATTTACAGAGCACAAAAGAAGCTGCGGAATTTTCCAACAGTATCTATAAATGAAGAGTTTTTCTATAAATTTTGTTTGTGCATGTTTTTGCTTCCGAATGGAAGCCTTATATTTGACCGATTTTTCGATTCTCCATTTTTAATTGCAAATTGTCTAGAATGTTATGAAACGTGAAAAAACGATGTTTTTAGGTCATGTCTGTATGTATGTGCTGGAAAATTCGACATTTTGATAATTAATTTTGAGAAAATTCGACATAAATACGGTGAAATTTGTCGATAAAAATCCGAAATTTTGACTCATGGTAGCTATGATTAAGCTTCACTTTAGTGCGCCGTTTCAGCTCGATCGGCCCAGTAGTTCCTGATATATAACAACTTCTTTAAATTTCGTGTTTCCTCAATATCTCAAAATCTACTAGACGGATTTTAATTTTTTTTTTCAGAATACTCGTCTTAATAGGCCCTATCTAGAACAATCAAAATATCTACATTGGTTCGGATAAAATTTTACGATAACACCGTTTTTCGGTTTTATCATCAAAAATCTTGTTTACACGACAAGTCAATAAAAAATAGAGATAGCGAGTTGAAATTTTGTGCATTTATAGCTCTCATAACATCAAAGGTTCGTATTGAGGTATTCAACCTTTTGCGTAGATGTATTTCCTTAAATATCTCATGAACTATTGGATGGATTTCAATGTTTTTTTTTCAAAATACTCGTCTCAGTGGGCACTATCTAGATCAATCAAAATATGTATCCCCTTTCGTAGAAAAATCGAGAGATATTGCCATTTTTCATTTTTTTCATATTTTCAGTCTTGTATACTCAATAATTTGATAAAAAATGGGGATAGCAAGTTGAAATTTGGTATGATTATAGCTTCCATGATATTAAAGGATTAAACTCTGGATGGGCGCAATCGGTCGGGTGGTTTTAGAGATTTTTCGAATTCATTTTTTTATGAAAGTTCATTTTACCAACAGGTTAAATATCTTTTTCTAAACACCCTGGAGAATGTCGGTATCTGTCGTAGGGACAGAAAGTGAAGTGATATGGTGAAACTATTCCAAAAATTGAATGAAAGTATGGTTGTATTGAGTCATCAGGAAGTATTTTCTAAGTGCAATTATGGATATCTAATTTTTTTGCTTCCGAATGGAAGCCTTGTAATCGATGATTTTTACGATCTCTTAATTTTGCTTGGAAATGATATAGAATGTCATGAAACATAAAAATATGATTTTGTTAGAAAATGTATATGTGTATGTCGAACAGTGTATGCCGATTTTTCAAAAAAATTTTATAAATCCCTCCGAAAAAAAGACTAAAGCTTGAGCTAAAAATCTGAAATTTCGTCGGATAATTGAAAATACTTTGAAGCATTTGTGGCTGCAAGTACAGCTTAATCGGCCCAGTAGTTTTCGAGACATAGCAATTTCTCAAAAATCAGTTTTCCTTAATATCTCAAAGACTACGTGACCTAGTTGACTTTCTTTGACGGGAAATTATTCCTTTCGATAATATAGGCGTTCCATGACCCCTAGAAACTTTTCCGAAACTTTTTAGGAACCGGTATGTATGTGTGGGTGTGGGTGTGTGTGTGTGTTTTTTTTCTTCCGAGGTCTTAGGGCAAATGTACCCAACCGCACGATAGTGGGCAGTAAACTGCCACACCCTGTTTGGGGCCTTCACCCACTAAACCACTTGACCCCGGGAATTTGTCGACCGTTCTTTCCCTCGCGGCACCACCGTTAATTATTACTTCGCGAGGGAGGTCTTAGCTGTTTGCTCTTCCATCATGATTTCATCCACAGTACGTCCCCCTGCCTTACTGAGATGTTATGTGTGGGTAGGAGGTTCCAATGAATTCCTCATTTATTTTGCAGCTCTGCGCTTACGTTTCTCTTTTCTAAGCTCCTTCGTAACTAGCCCAGGCAATGAAGGCTTTACAATTTACTTTAAAATACCCATAATGAAACCTATACCAATAGATTCAGAAGATTATCCTGAATCACATATCAAAAAGTAGCGGCGATCGGAGTGTTGCTTATATTTTTAATTAACAAAAAACTGTTGCAAAAATTGAGGGACAGCGTCACAAACACCGATAACTTTAGTTCAACACATCGGATTGGAAATATAAAAATACCAGTGTGTAGGCCAGAAAATACTCCACAAATCACAAGCAAACAGTCATGTTCTAGGACCTATAGTTTATTTATAATTAATTTTTCAATATTTTTTAACCTCAATTCTTCCGAACAGTCAGCTGCTAGCGTACGGTACGCCCACTGCTGCGCGCGGCCTTGTCCAGTGCGCGCCATGCGCAAGTAATTCGAATCGACGAGTTTGTCAATGTCAGAAAGTCTAGATTTATCAATATAGAGTTGCGATGATTGATCTTAGATTTATTAATTCAATAGATAACTGAGGGATAATTAAATTGTATTCATGTTCCATATTGTATAAATAGACGATCGTATGATTTATTGGAATAATTCTAAGACTGGTGAAATAATACAGTTACAGTAAAAATCCACAAGTACATGAAGTTTCCAGTTGATTAAAAAAAAATTGATCCATATAATGCGACAGATCAGGAACAATACAAATAATTCATGAATTGTAACATAATTCGATGGTAGAAAGTATTAATAATAATTGAAATTCTAGTAGGATGATCATCTCGTTAGAAAAGTTCACGTTGGAAACTCGTTCGTCATTCCTGTAAAGGAAAACCTGATTGATTAAATTATTCATCTTTACATTATATAGACATTATCAACTGCATTAATGATTAGGATACTTTACCATTTTTCATCGGGTTCTTTCAATCCAAACGTGGCCTTTTACTTGGACGTACAATGGATATTATGGCGTGAGCTATGCCGTCTCGTTTCGTTGTTATTTTCTCCTCTCTATTCGTTTNTGTGGCTAATTGAATTGTCGAAATGAATGACCTTGGACGTACAATGGATATTATGGCGTGAGCTATGCCGTCTCGTTTCGTTGTTATTTTCTCCTCTCTATTCGTTTTACCTTTCATCAAAACTTTATCGAGAAAAACTTGCAAAGTCTCGGGAATGTCATCTTCAACGTCATATAGCAGCTCTCCAGGTGGTGGATAGACCGATGTATCGTAGACTTTGCTCTTGATGTCCTCTCTTATGATGTCAGCTGCAAGAGAAACTACTCGCAATCGTTCGCTTTCCTCAGTTGTAGCTCTCTTTTGGTACCAGGAATCCATCAAAATTTTATACCCCGTAGTACGAAAGCATATAATTGTTGGTTTCCCTTTATGTGCCAGAATAATTATATCCGTGTTATACTTGTTGCGTAATTTCTGTTTGAAGGTCTCCTTTCCTATCTCGAAACCTTCCATTTTATCCATCAATTCTTTGAGAGAGAATTGAGAATCATCACTCTCTTCCATATAGCGACATACCTCCAGGAAAGCAGATTCCAAGTTTGGAATCTTTGGTCTGCCAATTTCATGATTTTCGCAGATGTGTCGAAATTTGTCATGACAAGCCTTATGGTACTGAGCGCTACCCTCGATTAGAGAATTCGAATTGATTCTGGCCTGAACCTCCAGCGTCCATTGATCGTTTCGCTGATCAATAAAGCTTTGGAAGTCATTTTGGAATTGGTTTGATGTTACATTCCGGAATGGTTTGCTAAATCTTGGACCACATTTAATTCCACATATGAAACAAGAGGATGTAAAATCAAATTCAATTTGTGGCTCAGGATCTACAATCTTCGCCTTTTTCACTGGTTTGTTCGCATAGTAAGCGACTTTACAGCGTTCATGTACTTCCACTTGTGTCAATTTTTCAAGAAACTGCCATTTATTATCTTTTCTTTCTTTGATTTTAGTTATAAACGTTGCTATACCTTTTTTTTGCACCGTTTTTGTCGTCACACCATTAGTTAAACTGTCATCGCAAATGAAACAATGTCCGGGATGAGACATTTCGGGAATTATAGATGTCTGATTGAGATTGACACGAGAACACAGATATTACGAAGTCTCTCCAATGCCTAGCACAACTCAACTGAAAATATACCTCGTGGCCTGATCGTTCAACTAGAATTTCCACAGCCCTTTGTAACGGCTGAATCCAGCAGATGCAAGGACAGCTCCTTTTCAAACAGGTTGGAGAGGGGGGCAGGTAAAAACTTAGATGCCTAAATATCACAGAGGGACTAGCTACACGATTTTCACGACAGAAAGGTCAAGCCCCCCGTTGACACCCGGCAGTGACCCCATCGTATGAGTCATCCAGTACAACCGAGTGCAGGGCATTGTTTCAAAATTACCAGGAATAAGAGACGACTGGGCGGGGTGAAAACTGATCACTAATCTCATAATTCCTCCTAATTTTTGAACCTGAGTGGAAAAAGTATTCAGAACCACTGAGCTATTCATCAGAATTCATAGTGGAATATTCGGCAATGATTCATCAAATTCATAATTTTCCAACAATTTTTTACATTGACGAACTCGTCGATTTGAATTACTTGCCCATGGCGCGCACTGGAGAAGGCCGCGCCCACAGCAGTGGGCGTGCCGTAGGCTAGCAGCTGACTGTTCGGAAGAATTGAGGTTAAAAAATATTGAACAATTAATTATAAATAAACTATAGATCCTAGAACATGACTGTTTGCTTGTGATTTGTGGAGTATTTTCTGCCCTACACACTGGTATTTTTATATTTCCAATCCGATGTGTTGAACTAAAGTTATCGGTGTCTGTGACGCTGTCCCTCAATTTTTGCAACAGTTTTTTGTTAATTAAGAATATCAACAAAACTCCGATCGCTGCTATTTTTTGATATGTGATTCAGGATAATTTTCTGAATCTATTGGTATAGATTTCATTGGGGGTATTTTAATTTGGATATCAGGCTGTTTCAGAGTCTTCATTGCCTGGGCTAAACGCTGGCCGCGAAGCTACTCGTTGCGTCCCAGACCGCCTGTGATGACAGCATAGCTTCCACCAATTTCTCAGGCAAGAGATGCCTTCCGAGTGTAGATTCCCAGTTACACCGGATCTCGCTGAAACGTGGGCAAGTGAAAAACACGTGCTCTGTGTCCTCATCCACTCCTACGCAGGTCAGGCACTTCAGGGAATCCTCATGTTTGTATTTATACAGAAACTTTCGGAAACACCCATGCCCGGATAGCAACTGTGTCAGGTAGTAATTGACCTCACCATGATAATGATTCAGCCATACATCTACCTTTGGGATCAGACGATGGGTCCACCTTCCCTTGGTGGAGNGAGCTGCACTTACGGTTTAAAGATAAGGTTAGAATTTCCAGCAGTACTGACCAAAAAACTTACTTCAGGTAATATGGAAGACGAAGATAATGCATGTTGAACACCACCAANTCAGGGAATCCTCATGTTTGTATTTATACAGAAACTTTCGGAAACACCCATGCCCGGATAGCAACTGTGTCAGGTAGTAATTGACCTCACCATGATAATGATTCAGCCATACATCTACCTTTGGGATCAGACGATGGGTCCACCTTCCCTTGGTGGAGTTGTCCCAGTTCAGCTGCCATCGGCGCACGGTGTTCTGTTTCTCTTCAGTCCTGAGTTCTGATGCGCTGAGTATGACTGTTCTCCTCCGCTGGTATAAAGATCTGCGTTCCTCAGCCAGTACCTCTATTGGTAACATTCCAGCGATGACGGCTACGGCTTCCGCAGACACTGTACGATAAGCACTTGTGACTCTGAGAGCACTCAGCTGATAGACCGGTGCAATGCTCCGTCGTGATTCTTGCAGGTGCAGTGCATCAGCCCACTGGGGTGATGCCTCTTGGTGCCACCCAGCCATCTTTTCCCTGAGATTGCATCCCTGGCAGTATTGACTACTAGGTTGACTAGGACTACTATAGCATCTAGTGTGGATCGGCCTTTCCGGAACCCATATTAGTTATCGGCCAAGAGGGGTTCAACTGCTGCTTCTATTCTCCGTTGGACGATACCCTCGAAGATCTTGCCAGCGGTATCAAGCATGCAGAGGGGACGGTATGATGATGGGTCGTCTGGAGGTTTATTTCCTTTTGGGAACAGGACTAATCTCCGTTGCTTCCACATGGCTGGGAAGATGCCTTCCCTTAAACACTCGTTGTAGACGTCCAGGAACAGATCCGGTATTGTACCAGCGTTGCCAACCATACCATTATCATGGTATCTATACCATGAAACTGGCTTCGATACCCTGTACCATGATGCCCGTCATGGTATCATGATATACCATTTTTCACGCGAGGAACGAAGGGAATGTCCTAAAAATTCATTATCTTCGGATAACTTTATTAAATATTTTAATGCTTTTCTTTCCTGAAAATTGCATTGATTATATGGCTTTTATCAGTAGCTGGATCTCCTGGATATTGTTCATTCGCAATTAATGAAAAAAATATATATTGTAGTGATGAAATTTTTTAAATGAATCTCCAATGACAATAAAAAAAGTTAGCTTAAAAAAAAACGTCCGTCTCTGTCCAGTACGAGTTTGAACTTATCGCCTGTCGTTATTGAAGCCGTTTGATACTCAAACCCTGTTGGTAGAGNTCCTGGATATTGTTCATTCGCAATTAATGAAAAAAATATATATTGTAGTGATGAAATTTTTTAAATGAATCTCCAATGACAATAAAAAAAGTTAGCTTAAAAAAAAACGTCCGTCTCTGTCCAGTACGAGTTTGAACTTATCGCCTGTCGTTATTGAAGCCGTTTGACACTCAAACCCTGTTGGTAGAGGTGATAATCGATCTTCGTTTGAATTATTGGTACATCGAATTTCATGAAAAATTTGAGGTTTAAGAATGGTAAAGCGGATGCTATTCAGGGACACCAAGAGTGCCAGCAACTCTCGGAAGGACCATCAGTCGATAAAATGGAATTTGTCCGATGGAATGTCCGACGAATCATGTACAGCGAGACAAAAATTGCACCAATTATAAAATTCGTTACAACACAGGGAGCCCCCTACTTCGCCTATTTCGTTTTCTTGCCACAACAGCTGATATTCACTAGCGGTGTGACCTCCGTAACTCGTCACAAGAACTGCTTGATAGGTGCCGGCGCTCCCTTTTGAAATTCCTCCACGAGAAGCACAACTATTTGTAGAGAAGTTTGCGTATTTTGATTATAATCTTGCTGTAAATACCACAGGTAAATATCGATGAATGACATTGAGCTGCACTTACGGTTTAAAGATAAGGTTAGAATTTCCAGCAGTACTGACCAAAAAACTTATTTCAGGTAATATGGAAGAGGAACATAATGCATGTCGAACACCACCAAAAAAGAAATCGAGAGTCGAACAAGGGAGTAAACCTAAAGTCGCCCAGAAGTTTCGAGATGATTGGCTGCAGATGAATGAGTTCAAGTCTTGGCAACAGCGTGTTCCTGCTAATCCTCTCAAAGCCAGATGTAAATTGTGTTCTCAGGAATACACTGCTGATATATCTGTATTGAAGACACATGCCAAAACAGATAAACACAAAGAGAGGGAAAGACCACTGAAGACCACAAACATAAAAATGACTCAGTTTCTTCAACGTGAAGACGGCACTGGAGACTCCTTAGACACTGCAGAAATAAAAATTGCTGCATTCTGTGCCGATCACAAAATTGCCTACAACGCATTGGATCACCTGTTAGACCTGCTGAAAGCATGTTTCCCTGATTCCAGAATTGCTCAAAAATGGCTGTGAAACGAACCAAGGGAACGGCAATTGTCAAAAATGTCATTGGCGAGACGGAAAGGCGCGTACTTGCGGAGAAGCTGAAGAAGACTAAATTCAGCATTTTGACAGACGAATCCACAAACATTTCGGCTACTAAAACAAGTTGTTTGCTTGTGAGATATTTTGATGAAGGAGAAGGCAAGGTTGTATCGAAATTTTGGGACTTGAGACAGGTTTTGGAACCTGGGAAGGTAACAAGTGCAACAGCAGAACACTTGTACAAAAACATCATCAAAAGCTTCACAGAGCGAGTTCTTCCAATGAAAAATGTCGTAGGCTTTGGATCTGATGGTTGCAGCGTTATGATGGGTGTGCATAACTCCGTTGCTAGTCGTTTGAAGCGAGATTATCCACACATTACGATCCTAAAGTGCATTTGCCACTCACTGCATATTTTTGCAAGCGAAGCTTGTAAACAATTATCACGTAGTTGTGAAGGCTTAGCTCGCAATATCTACAATTTTTTTAATAGCAGTTGTAAGAGGCAAAGTGAGTACGTGGAATTCCAGATGTTTATGAACGTTGAAATCCACAAATTCTTGCATCCATCCCAGACACGTTGGTTGTCGTTAGCATCAGTGGTAGACAGAATTCTCGAACAATGGCCTGCTCTGCTATTGTTTTTCAATGATCAGTGGTTAGCACTCAAGTTGAAGGCGGCAGAGTCCGTTCACGAAAGTTTGAATGATCCGTTCAATAAACTGTTCTTGTTCTTCCTGCAGTGGGTTCTCCCCAAAATTCACTGAAGTCAACAGATATTTTCAGACTGCCAAAGTTGTAATCACAGATCTTCATGAGGCTATGGTTGATCTGGATAAGACCCTCCTTTATAGTTTCATGAAGAGAAACTACGTGAATTCTCGCTCATTATCAGGAGTGGACCCTGAGGATAAATCCCATTATCTTCCAATTGAAGAGATGTATCTGGGGGCACAGGTGCTACAAGAGCAGCAGAGCAGGAAGATCCAGGAATGCCCGGATCTACTGAAACATTTTCGAGAGAAATGTCCGGCCTTTTTAATCTCTACCTGTCTTGAGGTATGAAATCGATGACTTTGAGAATAGTTTTTTGGAGAACCTGAGAACGTTCAAGCCCAAATACGCGCTGTCAAGCACTGAACGAGAGAAAACACCTTCTCTCATTCCTCTTCTAGTCATGCTCCCCAGAGTTTGTGCCAAAGAGAATTACCAGGATATTGATGACGAGTGGCGCCAGCTTTGCTGCCTCTTGACAACGAGACGAAGGCACTGGACACTGATGTATTCTGGGCGAAACTGTTGGCCCTGAAGAAGGATGGCGATGTCCATTTGTTTCAGAATTTGAGTCGCTGCGTTCTCAATGTGTTAACGCTTCCCCATTCAAACGCTGACAGCGAAAGAGTGTTCTCCAAAGTCAACCTCATAAAGACGAAATTGAGAAATCGCCTCATCGTATCCACTGTTCGAGGTACCCTGTTTACCATCCAGCATGTAGTGGCTAGCGGGGGCTGTGTTGCTTTCAGACCTACCAAAGAGATGTTGTCGAGGATGACCACTGACTCACTCTACGATAAGCCAAAAAATCCGAAAGTATGACAGAGCAAGACGAAGAAGATGACGGAGGGGATGTGATATTCGAGGATGTCTAAATTGAGACTTGAGATTATTCAATATTTATATTATTAAAAAATGTTCAAGATGACGGAGGTACTACTCTATTCAAAGAAGTCCAGAGTGAGACTTAAGATTATTTAATATTTATATTATTAAAAAATTATTCGAGGAAGACTCGAGTGAGAGTTAAGATTGTACTAATATTTGTGTTAATTTGTGTTATTAAAAAAAGTTTATGATACAAATTTTTGAATTTTCTCCAAGAACTCTATTTTATCGGCGGATACCATTATTTCCTCTGAAATACCATTATTTCTCCCACTCCATACCATGATCCGAGCGCCACGGGTTTCAACCGCTGCATCGTACGAATAGCTGATTTCAGCGCGATATATTGGGAATCCCATCCAGCCCAGGGGGTTTGGTGTTACCCACTCTATTGCAGGCTTCCGTCAACTCTTCTCTGGTGATTGGTGGGATAATTATCTCTTCTTTCTGTTCGCCAGCACATTGAAGTTCTCGTTGCTGTGGGAACAGCACCGTGACGATTCTCTTCATCAATACAGGGCATGTAGGCAATGGCATTGGTTGATTCTGTGTCTGTGCCTGTGTGTGGGTGTGTGTGATCAAAATTTTGTGCTACGATTACGCTCGGACAAACGAGACGATTTCTTTTTTTTTTCATGCAATCGACGTGTTTCAACGTGACTTGGAGCTGATTAGATTCTGAACAACATTGACTCAGCAGTTGTTTAGATTTTCCAAGAAAACTAGCTAATAAACGCCGAAAAATGGGTGTTTTTTTGTAAATTTGATGATTTTTTCTGAACAAACGATGGGATTGATTAGTTTCCATCACAATCGATGTGACTTCGTATCACCAACACTGCTGTGAAATTCCAGCGAAATCGTCTCAGCCGTTTTTGAGTTATTCGATTATAAATTTTTAAAATGTAAATTTTCGGATATTCATTTCTCTATTAAAATGGATCCATTGCAACTTCACACTTGATCCACTTCAATAATTTTCGCCTTCAATTCTTTCAACTTCAAAATTTTCAACTTCAGACATTTCAACTTCATTTTTTAACTAGAAAAGTTTTCAACTTCAAAATTCTCTAATTTAAGAATTGCCTAACTTCAAAATTTTCCAGCTTCAAAATTGTCTGACTTCAAAATTTTCCAACTTCAAAATTGTCCAACTCCATTTTTTTCAACTTCCAAAATTTCCCAACTTCAAAAATTTTAACTTCAAAATTGTCAACTGTAATTCTTTCACTTCAAAATTTTCCTATTGCAGCATTTTGTAACTTCCAAATTTTCTAACCTGAAAATTTTCCAACTTAAAAATTTTGAAACTTGCAAATTTTGAACGTCGAAATTTTTCCACCTCCAAATTTGTCCGCCTTCCAAAGTTACCTATTTTTAAACTTTTACCTCCTAGAAACCTTCTCCATCGGCTGTGGTTGCTGATAAGAACTTCGTCACTCTCGTTTACCAACAAAATTGGCCGTAAGGAAATTCCACAAAGTGATGAACAAAAGAATTAGTATATGGGATCTTTCGTATGCACGCTATTGAGGGGGTGCCACTGCAGTGCAGAAATATACTGTATAATTTATATTTCTTTTAATATTGAATCATAATCACTCGGACCTTATATTTACCATATATTTAATAACAAGGTTTTCTCCCGAATGTTATTTAGAGCAATTGAAGATTTACTAGTAGTACGCTTCCGTGAAAGAGGGTCCAAGGCCTAGTGAGATTCGGGAGAAGTTTCGGCGAGCCGCTTTTTCCGCAGTTTTTTCGAAGCTGCGATTTTTACTAAATGACACGAATTGATGACTTTGTGAACGCATTTTAAACCTCAAATCTGTCAGATTTTTTTGACATTTGGGAAAGCTATGATAAGTCAACTTTAAGGAAATTTAAACCAAAACAACCGTAATGATGGCGGATAATATAACAGATACAGTGTTAGTTGATGAAGAAACCAAGGGCCATCAACGGGGGTTACATAGATTATTAAATGCGCGACGTAGGGCAATTAGACGTACAGTAGACTCTCGTTATAGTCGCATTCGTTATAGTCGCATTTCCCCTCATATCGATTTTTTCGAGGTCGAGCGCTTCCCCCACTCCGTACCACCTCCGAGGTGTGGATTTAAATGCCCCTGTGTTTTCTCGGAATGGGCTTTGTTTTGCATTTCTAAGAAATTCGGGAAATAAAATTTAGGAAAAATGAATTTGTGAGAGAGAAATTCAGATCACTCTTGATTGTCACGAAGAGAGGGTCTTTGCAGTGCATAATCCTGCTTTTTATTTGAATGAAGTAAATAAATTTTGGAGTGTATTGAACAATGCGATGTTATTAATATTTCTATTCATTTCATTAATTTACTAAAAGTTTTCAACGCAATTCATTTTGTTAATTTAATAAAAGTGTTTAATGAAAATAATTTTTATATTTAATAAAAATGTTCCATGCAAATTGAAGAGAAAAATAATTGGAGTAAAATTTATTTTCTTATCGCTCCCGATTCCCGGAATTTAGGCTTACCGTGAGCGCCTGGTGGGGGAAGAGAAATACAGTCCCATTCTCAGAATCGGCCGCCCCTACAGCCCCGTGAGTGCGACTATAACGAGAGTCTACTGTACCTCAAATCTACTAGAGGATTTGCCGGACTCGGTGTTCAATAAATACTACAGGTTCAATTCAGTAGCGAAGTGGTAAACCGGGTTAAGTCGATTTTGACTTTTGCCAATTTTTTGACAAATATCTCGGAATATAAGAGAGATAGCAAAATTTTTCTCATTACCTTTTTTATAACCCTCAATTGACTCTACAAAAAAGGTGATGACAAAAATTTTTCTATCTCTTTTAGATTCCCAGATATTCGTCAAAAACTGGCCGATAGTCAAAATCGCCTTGACCCGGTTTACCGCTTCGCTACTGAATTGGTTCATAGAATTTATTTGCTGGCTTTTATTAATGAAAATAATAACAAGATTAGCAAGGATTTTATACGATGGCTGTATGAAATTCCACTTTCGCTCCGACATAAAAAATCGAAGCCGAGATATTTATCAGCATCAATATCTACTCTCAGTGGTCGATAGGCAGTCAATTCTATTCACTACTTGATCGGTGAAGTATTTATCTCATTTATAACACGTATTGAAATGAAATATTAACACTTTACTCCAATATAAATTATAGCTGTTCCAAAATGAAAAATTACAGATTGAGGGGCATTTGCACATAATGCGTTCGCAAAGTCATTACTTCGTGTTATTTAGTATCGTGTCGCCCACTTGCTGCAGAAAATCGGAGCTTCGAAAAAGCGGCTTTTTGTTGAAAATAGCCCCCCAGAAATCATGTGAAGCAGCATGTAGTTCACATTAGTTCCGATGGTGGCGGTAATAGTCACTCGCGTGGTAAAACATATTATTGGCATTATGAAATTTATCGTACTGAGAATTCCACTGCCGGTCTGTGCAATAATTTGATAATTGCATTAATTCCTTAACAAATATATGTAAATATTGTTATAGAATATGAAAAAAATTACAGATGCCCAAAGAAAAAAAGTGGATTAGCTTTAGAAAAAAGTTTTAGAAGAAAATGGTTTAAAATTAATGATCAGACTTGGGATTAATTTAAAACCAAAATATACTTGATTTTAGAAATTTTTTTTTCTAAAATCTAGAAATTTTTTTGAATTTTTGAGGGGGAATTTTGCAAAACGG